>NW_015505608.1:594121-625746 GCF_001515645.1 Sinocyclocheilus grahami | reverse complement strand
AGTTGTATTTACAACACTGTTCCAGAACAGTTTAACCCAAATATCCAGATGTGTGCAGCGCATTTTATGGAGGACTATTTACTGATCCTGGGAGAGTAACGTTAGACTAAAATGCCGGCAGTTCCGACTCACGTAAGTACGTTTTCATTTAAAGGATTTGCCACTGATGATTCAAACGTGAGTTTTGAGCAGTGTAGAGTAGCACTTGTTGTTTGTCATTTCTCTGATCACAAATGCAGACAGTTTTATGTTTACGCGGCGCGATGCAATGCAACGCAACGCGTAAAAAGACAGTATAAGTCATTATAATCAGTAATTATGTCCCCACTGGATGCAACAAATGCCTCGTTTGTAATGGGTTTTAATGTTTTTGTCTCGTCGCTCCGGCCGGACACGGCATCAACAGTATGTGAGGGGCGTAACATTTCCGTCTCACGCTTGAGGTATTCGGACAATCACAACGCATTGGATAGCTGGCCAATCACAATTTTTCAGACTGATGAGCTTTGTAAAAATCGACGCGTTTCAAAAAGGCGGGGCATAGAGGAGAAACAATAATGTACAGTATGTTTTTTTAAACCTTAAACCGCATAGACACATTAGACTCATTACACCAAATACACCAAATAATGTTCTTTTTAGCAGGATCATATGACCCCTTTAATTGTTTATGCTTATTTTCCCTATAATTACATTTAGACACCTTTGCCCTAATCAAAATTAAATTAGATTTTTAAAAACGTTAAGGATGCACCGATTTTGGCTGATAATCAATAAATGCCTTGTATTAAAATTTTTTACACTATATTGTGTATAATGTAAATACAAATAAAACCTTAAAGTATACAAGGGAATTTAGGCATTTAGGCATAATAATGTACACAATGAAAAACAGACATTCATTTCACATTCATTTTTAACAGTGTTAAATAATTTCAAAGTTAATTTGAATGTTAAAATAGAGAAAGTGGTCATGTGCAAATAAATATTCATTATTGGTGATGCATATACAATATTTAAAAAGTAAAAATTCATAAATTAAAAAAATCTGTAATATCTGCCAATAACCAATAATGTACAGATATATTATTAATTCGTAGAAAAGCTCCAATAACTTAACAGAACTGAATTATTATAATTGAATTCTTACATATTTGCACTGACGTCAGTCTTCTAATTTCCCATGCAATTTGAAAAATGCACACTGTCAGTGCTATTGTTCATTTTATTCACACACTGCAGAACCTATTAATTGCACAATGGCCTAATATATACTTTTTCCTTAAAAAGGGAATTGAATGTGACCGTTGAATTGTGAGATTAATTCAACCATCTCCGCTTCGCAGTTTGTACTGGCCCAGCAGTCACCTCTCTCTATCATCCAAAGAGCAAGAGAACGCGAGGCTGCTTGGAGGAAAGAAAGACATGCGGTGACAATTCCTCCTGTGAAAGATGACAGAATAGAATCCAGTGACACAGGTCCTGTGCTCATTGAAGGTATTGCAGTGGTTTCCCAGTCTTCAGAGCCAACAGAAAATGGGCTTCATGCTGAACCCTCAAACACAGAACAAACCCCAAATGGAGGGAAAATGCTGACAATCGACCCCAAACATTCAACTACTGCCAGTGTGGAAGGAGGAGGAGAGGAACCAAGTAAACACGGGACTCCTGCTGAGGAAGAACCAAAGTTCCCTTGCTCTATTTGTAAAAAAAGTTTCCCCTCACAGGTCCGTCTGTTGCGTCATCGCCGAACGACTCATACCCCCGAACGGCGTTTTAAATGCAACATCTGCGGGAAACCGTTCAAGAAGCAGATCCATCTGCGAAACCACCTGCGCACGCACACGGGCGAGCGGCCGTTCCAGTGCAGCGTGTGTGGAAAGACCTTTTCCTCTCTTGCAAATCTTTCCCGTCATGGACTCACACACACAGGAGTCCGTCCGTACCGGTGTGACATTTGCCACAAAGCCTTCAGCCAATCGTCAAATCTTCGTCAACACCGTCAGCATCTTCACAGCAATGTGATGCCCTCACCCTGTCCAGACTGCTCCGCTACCTTTATCCGTCCTGCTAAACTTGTAGCTCATCGTTTTCTTCACCACCCAGGGTCACCAGCACCTTACCCCTGCCCGCACTGTTCCGAGGGGTTCTTGCGCAAGCGTCAACGAGACCTTCATTGCCTGGAGGAGCATCCCAACTTTACTCAGCTACACAGTATCTCCCAGGACTCCCAGGTTAGCAGTCAACAGGGCTCGATGGATAATACAGAGCAACTAAGCGCTCCTTCGATGACGAAACCTAATCTGGATTGCACTATTTGTGGCAAGCGGTTAAATTCTCCTGCAAATCTCCGCCTGCACCAGCTAAGTCACGGACTTGGGCCCGGCCGGCCTCGAGGCTCAAGCTCCACCACTGGCAAGCCTCATCCCTGTCCGGTCTGTGGAAAACTCTTTGGTTCAGCCTCAAGTGTTACACTACACCAAAGAGTACACACCGGTGAGCGTCCGTATCCTTGCGTGATCTGCGGAAAACGGTTTCGCCAGAACACGCACCTGCGGGAGCACCTTCGCACACATTCGGGCGAGCGTCCGTTCCGGTGCGAGTTCTGCGATAAGGGCTTCGTGCAGAGCATGCATCTGGCGGAACACCGGCGTACACACACGGGTGAGCGGCCGCATGCTTGCGGTGAATGTGGAAAGACCTTCAAGACGGTTTCGAACCTTAGGAACCATCGGAAGACCCACAATCGCACCCAAAAGCAAGAGCCAGAACATAGCGCAGAAGCAGTGGCTGCAGAATCTCAAACAGCAACTGTTGCTGTTGTGGAAGCTTCTGAGATGGACCTGGTACCAGCCTTCTGCCAACAAGAGGTGCAGCTTGGACAACCCCAAGTCATTCAGATACAAACATCCAACCTGACACAGGTAGGAAACTGTTACTTTTGTGTGTTAGAACTGGGAATCGATTTCCAAAAAACAGATTTACAAGGCGTTTGGAATTGAAAATCTATTGCAAAGGTCGGAAAAATGCGAATTGGCTCCTCTTTAATAGTCTTTTTCAGTTCAATACAGCTAATGATTAATACGCCTCTCAGTCGCTCACTGTAGTGATGGATGGTCAGTTTCAACTAATCGACTCAAAAAATGTTTGCAGCTGATCTTTTACATTGTACGTATTATTAACAACTCCGTATCATGGTATGTTGTGCAGAAACATTCAAATAAAGCCATATGTATGAAAGTTCCTGCATGTCGAATAGCATACAACTTACAAATATCATTAGATTGTCTTCAACATGTCTCCTAAATTAAAGTTTTGCTCCTAAAACGTTTTAGGTGTCTAAAATATATAGAATAAACTAATCTTGTGAACTCGAGAGTGAAACTGGCTTGTTCGGTAGTCCACAATGGGAAGATTTGAGGGGTGCTCCGAACTACATGGAAAGATAATAGATGATATTATAGCTGGTAATATTATATACTAAGAAAGTTTAAAAGGAGGTAAGCCTTCATATCATATATCCAAGCAATATTAGGTAAACATGTTCCTCTAATCTTAAAAAAAAGAATGAAAGAAAACAAAAGCGAGGAGTCGATTCCATAGTAAGTTCTAGAACCATGAATCAGAATCAATGCCGAAATTTTTGGAAACCACCCTACGGTGTGTGTGTGTTTGCTATAGTTTTGCATGTTCACAAAATAATGGTTTATATTTTCTCAATGTTTCATACTCAGGGAACTCCCACTATCATGTTTAACGAGCTTGGAGAGACTATAGCCATCATTGAGACGAGCGGAGACCTGGCAGAGGCCATCGAGCTGTACCACACAGCACTGGAGAGTGGCATCAACATGGAGGCCATCACTGTGGACAACCTGCAGTTAATGTGAGAGAAGTGAAGAACAGTGCAGCACTCCAGTGGCCATCATCTTGGTGATTTGAAGATTGTGATTAAAAGAAGAGCATAAGTGGGTCAGAACAAGTGCAGAGAGAAAAAAACAGGGAAAGCAGAGATTAAGGAAGTGTTCCATATTCAAGACATTGTAGTCATTTCCATTGAATGTGTGAACAAGCATACCTCAAATAGCCACTCTAGTCCATCCTTTCAGATATTCTTCAGCCTTATTTTCAATTTTTAAAGACATTTTTGCTAAATAATTTGAGCTAACAATCTTAAAAGAGGGCTGATATTAGAGGTGCAACTGAAAGGCTCAAATCTGTGATAGGATGTCTCCTGTTTTGGGACAAGAAATGTACAGTCTGTCTTTCTGATGACACACTGCATGACACTCTCAATCTGACATTTGGACAGCCAGATGGAGGGTATGAAGGTACAGATTTCACCCGTGGACAGTAGAGCACGTTGATAACACAGGATGGTGTGTAATGATTCCCGGTTAACGTCCTGACCTGCAGTTCTGGGGAGGAGGTAGTTTAAGGGCACTCACCTGAAGAACAAAACAACAGGGCAGAGGAAGTACAAAACAAGTGCTAATCATGGACAGATATTATGCACCATCACTACAGTGGACAATGAATTCACATGTATTTCCATCTCTCGATCTGTACACTGAATGCTTGTAGCATTTTTAATGTTATGATGCTGATTTGGAGACGTGTTGCAAATAAACTTAAAACAGTTTGTCTCCCTAGTGTAATTTCTTTGAGAAAGTGGTGTTACAACAGCAATACCCAGCAATCACGATGTCACCTTAAAGGGATGGGCCATTCAAAAAAATGAACATTCTGTCATCATTTATTCACCTTCTCATGTTGTTTTAAACCTGTACGACTTTCTTCTGCAGAACAAAGAGAAGATATTTGGAACGTTTCAATGTTCTTATTAGATGCAATCTCAGTCAAAGAGGGCCAAAGCAACACGGGACCCCACTGACTTCCATTGTTTGGACAAAACCACACGGAGACATTTTTGAAAATAACATTTTTGTGACCCAGAGAAGAAAAAAAGTCACAGGTTTGAAACTAAGAAAATGATCATAGAATGTTCTTCTTGAGTGAAAGAAAGTAAATCTTTAAATTTGTTCTGATGTTACATGGAATTCATTTGTTTCTCCATACTGCAATTGGCTAGAATGTAGAAATGTGATAAAAAAAAAAAAACTAACCACAATATAATGTTACTAATACTTGTGTATTTAAACACCCAATCATTCCTTTATTCTTATTGGTCACATCTTATAACTTGATGTACCATTCAGGCATACTCCAACTCAAAACTTCCCGCACAAAAATAGATCACGGTGAAGTTTTAAACAGTTGCGCTCCGAAAAAATACAATTAAAATGCACATCTATGACGTCACCCAATCGATGTCCAATGAAGAGTTATTATTTCCTCAATCTTTTTACTTATAACGAAGAGTCTGTTTCATTGAACATCTATTTATTTGTTTACTGAGAGATACAGTTAAAATGTAAAGCTTATCGGTAAGTCAAGTCTTTCTTGGGTACGTAAATCAGCAAAACAAGGTAACGCAATAAGAACAGTTTATAACCATATTTCTTTATTTCCCCTTTTGTAATACAATTTCTTGTTACTGGCTTTGTTTCTTCCAACAATGTTTTTGTTGATGCTTTTTATTGTGATGCTTGAGTCTTTGGACTCTTACTGTATTTATGTACAACAAAGAGCAGTGCTGCAAGAGAAGATCATCTGTGGCCTCCCAGTCCCCCTTATAGCCTTAAAGTGATTGAGAAAAAACGATAAAGTGACAGGAGGAGGAATGTAAGTGGTAAATCGAAATAATAAAAAACATGTACAACTACCAGAAAGATATTTGGAGTGCCTAACAATAAAGGCTTACGTAATTGCTCTCTGGTAAGAAATAAAACATTGTGAATATCAAGATAAAAAGTGTAAGAGAAAAGGTTTAAAAAAAGGTAGTGGAAGTGCCTCTGGGAGCAAGGGAAGAGGGCGAACTCGTCCCTCCGTTTCTGCTAAAGAAAGAGTATATTAATAAGAATACAGTATATATATAGGTTATAAGGATCAGATCCACAAGAACAACAAAGCATTAATAAGAACAGTAATAATGAGATTTTATAACATAATGACCTGTATCATTACGTGTTGAAAAATCAAGTTTCTCCTCTAAAAAGTTAATAAAATTCTTATAGTAAATTCTTAAGAATATATTCTCAACATTCTCTTTGCTCCGTGCTTCACCAGCTCATGAAAAGTTGAATAAAAAAGGCAGAGAAAGAAATGCTTAAATATGTGGAATTTCTTAATATATGGAAAAACATAAATCAATGGCAATGATGTGCCTGTTGACTTCCCTTCCATGACCTTTTTCCTTCATGGCTAGCCAATCAGATGCTTTGGAATGACTCCAGTTTGATTGACAACCGTTAAAGTCAATCATAGGACGAAAAGTTTACGAATGGCAGCGCAAAGTCTCTCGCCGAAGGTTTTCAGTGCCTTAACAAAGCTCTCTGTGAAAAAGTCTTCAAAAATTAAAACACCACAGAAGAAAAAAAAATCAAAAATAAAAGTCCAACAAGTCTTCATTATCACTTAAACTCAGCCAGTGGAGGCCCGCCTCACAATGACTGGCAGTAACCTACAAACCAATAAAAAACACCTGTGGCCAAGCTACTGCCAATCAGGCCGTACGAACACAACTCAGTCTGAAAAGGAATGGGGTGCCCTCACACGTCCCGCCTTTCTAGAGGCATCAGCAGCACTGTGACTTCACTGGTGTACAGGACAGGCCCACAGTCCTCTAGTTTCAAAGTCCAAAGGAAGCCTAATGACTAAGATAATGCTGTAAATTCAAGAGTGTATATTCAAGAGTGTCTGTGTTTATGTAGGCAAGTGTCTGAATGTGTCGATGTTAGGTTTTCATAATTCAACATCACGTGAAATACTGAGAAGTTTCAAAACCCCAAAGTGTTTTTAGGCATCTCCCCTCATCTGCTCCATATACATACAAATTTTGCTCTTGCTTTTTCTCTCTATGTCCTTCCGAGGCAGTCATAGCAGAGACAAGACAACAAATGTAGATCATGCAGATGTCGAGGGGAGACATCTGGTCTTCAAGCCTTCCATTTTCCCATCAACCTCATCTGCTGGTGTCCTGTGAATCGCCAGCATTTCTGGGCTCCTCCGAGCTGTTCTGCTCACCCTCCCGCTCGGCCTCTTTTTCCTGAGGCTCTGCCCCTATAGCTAGGTCACTGGCCCCCGCCGCTGCCCCAGAAGGTCCTGGTAATGAGGAAACATCAAAAATGCCTGCCGATTCCGACGGAGCTGCCGTTTGCATGATCTTTTGCCGGACCTCACGGATCTTGAGCTGTAAACACACCTTAGTGGGGAAGATATCAGCGTATCGTGCCTGGAATGCTGCAGTAGCTTGAGCTATTGATCGAGAGAGGGGCGAAAGGGGGAGAGAAAGAGAGTATTAGACGAAAGAAAATTCTGAAAGTGTTTTTATCTAATGCAGGGGTTTTTGGCCTTTATAATCTCAGATGTTCCTCTCAGCCAATTTAAAGGGATAGTTCACCCAAAAATGAAAATTCTGTCATTAATTACTCACCCTGAAATTGTTTCAAACCCGTAAGACCTTCATTCATCTTCGGAACACAAATTAAGATATTTTTGATGCATTCTGAGAGCTCTCTGACCCTCCCATAGACAGCAAGGATCCTTACATGATCAAGGCTCAGAAACGTAGCAAGGAGATCGTTAAAATAATCATTGTGACATCAGTGGTTCAACCGTCATTTTACGAAGCTATGAGAATCTATGAGCAAGCTATGAGCCTTGATCATGTAAGGATCCTTGCTGTCTATGGGAGGGTCAGAGAGCTTTCAGAATAAATAAAAAATATCTTGATTTGTGTTCCGAAGATGAACGAAGGTCTTACAGGTTTGGAACCACATGTGAGTAATTAATGACAGAATTTTCATTTTTGGGTGAACTATCCCTTTAAGGACCAGCAACATAAAAATCGGAACAAGATTCCCTTAACAAGTTCTGACTTCAATTTTGTTCTCTTTCTCACACAAAGCCACTGCAAGGCTTCAGAAGTCTAAATGTTTTACGATGCATTGATGGTGCTTTTTGAAGCTTCAGTCAAATTTTTTTTTTGTAACTGCATGAAAAAGCGTGACCAGAATTTCTACATTTTTGTTCAATAGACATGCTAGGAATGACGTGATAGTGAAAACATTTGATGTTTATATTTAATTCCTTTAATATTGCGAACTATGCATTAGGGCTGGATGATATGGCCAAAAATACAATCACAATATAAATTTACTATAAATGTGGACATGCTTTCCACATGTGTGTTAGACCATGAGAATGAATAGAAACTTGTTTTTTAACTCCCAAGAAAACCATTTTATTTTCCCATAAATTCTGTTGAATTTCGTTTTATGATTTATTATAATTTATCAATCAAAAATGGTGTCTAATAAAATGTAACAACAATTTAATGAATGAAAATATAACAATTATTTACAACAAAACATTTAAATTAAATTAATAAATTAAAACATGGACTAAAAATATCTTGGATGTATGATATTCCTTACAAATAATTATAATATTATTATTATTTAGTCATTTATTAGTAATACATAGTAATATATTAGAAATATAGCAATATAAGATAAACTAAAATTATTTCGTCAGTTTGTCGTGAAGATCTTTGAGTGTCAGTGTGTATTTGATGGTAGTTTCTCTCCTTGTGAAGTGACTCAGAGCTGCTAGATAAGAGGCTGTTTCTTTTGATAATAAAAAAAAAAAAGTTATAGTTTATAATAGCTAGATTTAGAAATACATCTGAAACATTCATAATATATATTTTATATTTTAAGATTCCATTAGTCTTGTATCTCTCCAAGGACCCCCCGGTTGAAATCCATGGGTCTAATGCAGGGCTGCCCAAACTCGGTCCTGGAGGACCGGTGTCCTGCAGAGTTTAGCTCCAACTTGCCTCAACACACCTGCCATTAAGTTTCTAGTATGCCTAGTAAGAGCTTGATTAGCTGGTTCAGGTGTGTTTAATTGGGGTTGGAGCTAAATTCTTCAGGACACCGGCCCTCCAGGACCGAGTTTGGACACTCCTGGTCTAATGAATAGTGTTATGTCAATAGCATCCATTTTGGTTAAGATTTGTGCTGTAATTGGTTTGTTCTTCATTTTACTTCTGTGCTGTCTGTAAGCTGTGTGGGTGGTACAGTAACAGTACTCTATAAAAGTGTGTGCGTTACCTGAGGGGAAGAAGCCATGCTCCTGGAATAGCTGCATGACAAGAGCTCTCCTCTGATCAAGAGTTCTCCTGAGAGAGGAGTAGGGCACCTTTTCAAACTCCAGCTCCCCCAGAATATCCTCTCCATCTGTACCAGATAGGGAGAGAATTATAATGTAGTTGAATCAGGATAATATAGGCTGCAAAATGATGACGGTTTTGTGGGTGGTGAAGTATTACCTGGCCTATCAAAGGTGAAAATGTCCCCCTCACACTTTGCAGCGCTTTTAGGTGTGTTTGGCTCTGAACTGCAGCTAGATCTGCAGCGGCTTTTCCTTTTTGGAGAGACGGGATCTTCTGTGGATGAGTCCAGGTCTGTGGAAAGGGGGATTGAGGGCTAGTTGATTTGTGATTTGAAAGGCATGAACAAATGAACTGACCCAGCTATAGTTAGATTTCACATTGAGTTGTTAGAGAGGTCTGAATCTTACTCTCACCGGTGGAGTTTTTCCTCTTCCTGCGGTAGCTGCCCAGTATGGCTCGTGGGGAAGTGGCCAGACTCTGCAGGGTTGGAGAGGGCAGAACCTCCTCTGGACGGAATTCTGGCAGCTCTGCAAAGCGCTCCTCAAAGTATACTTCTGACAGGACCCTGCACACATCACCAATCACAAGATTTACTTAATCCACTTTAACCCTTAATCTGACCCCATACTTAAACTTAAGAACTACTATTAACAAGCAGCAAACTAAGAGTTTGAGGCAAAAATCATAGTTAGTAGTTAGTTAAAAGTGAGAATTGGTCCCCAAACTAAAGTGTGACCATGCAATTAATTAATTTGTTAAAATATTTACGATTCTGTACTAATCAAAGTCACTAATCAAAGGAACACTTTGAGACACTTATCATAGGAAATGTATTCAAATTTGTCATTTCTAAATACAATTATTCACTAAAACTTTTATAATAATAACATAATTTGTAATGACAAAAATGCAATGCAAACTTATTTTCTAATTAAGATTTTCCCTATTGATCTATTGTCACATTTACATTTGTTAAGAGAATTTACGTGAAATCCAGTCTTTTCAATATGAATTAGTGCTGTCAAACGATTAATCGCATGCAAAATAAAAGGTTTTGTTTACATAAGATATGTGTGTGTACTGTGTATATTTATTATGTATCAACCCTCTACACTGAGAGTAAATCACTCGCATATGCGACTAAATTTTCACTCTGGGTGACTAAATGAAGTCTAACATTAGCCACTGGCTAATAAATTCTCAGATTTCACTTGCCAGTGTGTGAGTTGGAGGCTAAGTATAAGTTTAGCACAGCTATATTATTACTCGCCGAACACAATGACTGAGCGCTTCAGAGTTTCACTCTCCGTCAAGCGATCTGTGCTATTTTTCTGTTCATCTGAATAGACTTGCAATGCACCTGTATTTGACGTACTGCCAACTCTAGTGTGAGTAACGTTAGACTAAAATGCCGGCAGTTCTGACTCACGTAAGTATGTTTTATTTTATCATTTGCCACTGATGATTCAAACGTGAGTTTTGGGCAGTAGAGTAGCACTTGTTGTTTGTCATTTCTCTGATCACAAATGCAGACAGTTTTATGTTTACGCGGCGCGATGCAATGCAACGCAACGCGTAAAAAGACAGTATAAGTCATTATAATCAGTAATTATGTCCCCACTGGATGCAACAAATGCCTCGTTTGTAATGGGTTTTAATGTTTTTGTCTCGTCGCTCCGGCCGGACACGGCATCAACAGTATGTGGGGGGCGTAACATTTCCGTCTCACGCTTGAGGTATTCGGACAATCACAACGCATTGGATAGCTGGCCAATCACAGCACACCTCGCTTTTTCAGACCGATGAGCTTTGTAAAAATCGACGCGTTTCAAAAAGGCGGGGCATAGAGGAGAAACAATAATGTACAGTATGTTTTTTTAAACCTTAAACCGCATAGACACATTAGACTCATTACACCAAATACACCAAATAATGTTCTTTTTAGCAGGATCATATGACCCCTTTAATTGTTTATGCTTATTTTCCCTATAATTACATTTAGACACCTTTGCCCTAATCAAAATTAAATTAGATTTTTAAAAACGTTAAGGATGCACCGATTTTGGCTGATAATCAATAAATGCCTTGTATTAAAATTTTTTACACTATATTGTGTATAATGTAAATACAAATAAAACCTTAAAGTATACAAGAGAATTTAGGCATTAAGACATAATAATGTACACAATGAAAAACAGACATTCATTTCACATTCATTTTTAACAGTGTTAAATAATTTCAAAGTTAATTTGAATGTTAAAATAGAGAAAGTGGTCATGTGCAAATAAATATTCATTATTGGTGATGCATATACAATATTTAAAAAGTAAAAATTCATAAATTAAAAAAATCTGTAATATCTGCCAATAACCAATAATGTACAGATATATTATTAATTCGTAGAAAAGCTCCAATAACTTAACAGAACTGAATTATTATAATTGAATTCTTACATATTTGCACTGACGTCAGTCTTCTAATTTCCCATGCAATTTGAAAAATGCACACTGTCAGTGCTATTGTTCATTTTATTCACACACTGCAGAACCTATTAATTGCACAATGGCCTAATATATACTTTTTCCTTAAAAAGGGAATTGAATGTGACCGTTGAATTGTGAGATTAATTCAACCATCTCCGCTTCGCAGTTTGTACTGGCCCAGCAGTCACCTCTCTCTATCATCCAAAGAGCAAGAGAACGCGAGGCTGCTTGGAGGAAAGAAAGACATGCGGTGACAATTCCTCCTGTGAAAGATGACAGAATAGAATCCAGTGACACAGGTCCTGTGCTCATTGAAGGTATTGCAGTGGTTTCCCAGTCTTCAGAGCCAACAGAAAATGGGCTTCATGCTGAACCCTCAAACACAGAACAAACCCCAAATGGAGGGAAAATGCTGACAATCGACCCCAAACATTCAACTACTGCCAGTGTGGAAGGAGGAGGAGAGGAACCAAGTAAACACGGGACTCCTGCTGAGGAAGAACCAAAGTTCCCTTGCTCTATTTGTAAAAAAAGTTTCCCCTCACAGGTCCGTCTGTTGCGTCATCGCCGAACGACTCATACCACCGAACGGCGTTTTAAATGCAACATCTGCGGGAAACCGTTCAAGAAGCAGATCCATCTGCGAAACCACCTGCGCACGCACACGGGCGAGCGGCCGTTCCAGTGCAGCGTGTGTGGAAAGACCTTTTCCTCTCTTGCAAATCTTTCCCGTCATGGACTCACACACACAGGAGTCCGTCCGTACCGGTGTGACATTTGCCACAAAGCCTTCAGCCAATCGTCAAATCTTCGTCAACACCGTCAGCATCTTCACAGCAATGTGATGCCCTCACCCTGTCCAGACTGCTCCGCTACCTTTATCCGTCCTGCTAAACTTGTAGCTCATCGTTTTCTTCACCACCCAGGGTCACCAGCACCTTACCCCTGCCCGCACTGTTCCGAGGGGTTCTTGCGCAAGCGTCAACGAGACCTTCATTGCCTGGAGGAGCATCCCAACTTTACTCAGCTACACAGTATCTCCCAGGACTCCCAGGTTAGCAGTCAACAGGGCTCGATGGATAATACAGAGCAACTAAGCGCTCCTTCGATGACGAAACCTAATCTGGATTGCACTATTTGTGGCAAGCGGTTAAATTCTCCTGCAAATCTCCGCCTGCACCAGCTAAGTCACGGACTTGGGCCCGGCCGGCCTCGAGGCTCAAGCTCCACCACTGGCAAGCCTCATCCCTGTCCGGTCTGTGGAAAACTCTTTGGTTCAGCCTCAAGTGTTACACTACACCAAAGAGTACACACCGGTGAGCGTCCGTATCCTTGCGTGATCTGCGGAAAACGGTTTCGCCAGAACACGCACCTGCGGGAGCACCTTCGCACACATTCGGGCGAGCGTCCGTTCCGGTGCGAGTTCTGCGATAAGGGCTTCGTGCAGAGCATGCATCTGGCGGAACACCGGCGTACACACACGGGTGAGCGGCCGCATGCTTGCGGTGAATGTGGAAAGACCTTCAAGACGGTTTCGAACCTTAGGAACCATCGGAAGACCCACAATCGCACCCAAAAGCAAGAGCCAGAACATAGCGCAGAAGCAGTGGCTGCAGAATCTCAAACAGCAACTGTTGCTGTTGTGGAAGCTTCTGAGATGGACCTGGTACCAGCCTTCTGCCAACAAGAGGTGCAGCTTGGACAACCCCAAGTCATTCAGATACAAACATCCAACCTGACACAGGTAGGAAACTGTTACTTTTGTGTGTTAGAACTGGGAATCGATTTCCAAAAAACAGATTTACAAGGCGTTTGGAATTGAAAATCTATTGCAAAGGTCGGAAAAATGCGAATTGGCTCCTCTTTAATAGTCTTTTTCAGTTCAATACAGCTAATGATTAATACGCCTCTCGGTCGCTCACTGTAGTGATGGATGGTCAGTTTCAACTAATCGACTCAAAAAATGTTTGCAGCTGATCTTTTACATTGTACGTATTATTAACAACTCCGTATCATGGTATGTTGTGCAGAAACATTCAAATAAAGCCATATGTATGAACACATATTGCTGATTAAGATAACTTTCATTCACTTAAGTTCCTGCATGTCGAATAGCATACAACTTACAAATATCATTAGATTGTCTTCAACATGTCTCCTAAATTAAAGTTTTGCTCCTAAAACGTTTTAGGTGTCTAAAATATATAGAATGAACTAATCTTGTGAACTCGAGAGTGAAACTGGCTTGTTCGGTAGTCCACAATGGGAAGATTTGAGGGGTGCTCCGAACTACATGGAAAGATAATAGATGTTCGTGCAGAGCATGCATCTGGCGGAACACCGGCGTACACACACGGGTGAGCGGCCGCATGCTTGCGGTGAATGTGGAAAGACCTTCAAGACGGTTTCGAACCTTAGGAACCATCGGAAGACCCACAATCGCACCCAAAAGCAAGAGCCAGAACATAGCGCAGAAGCAGTGGCTGCAGAATCTCAAACAGCAACTGTTGCTGTTGTGGAAGCTTCTGAGATGGACCTGGTACCAGCCTTCTGCCAACAAGAGGTGCAGCTTGGACAACCCCAAGTCATTCAGATACAAACATCCAACCTGACACAGGTAGGAAACTGTTACTTTTGTGTGTTAGAACTGGGAATCGATTTCCAAAAAACAGATTTACAAGGCGTTTGGAATTGAAAATCTATTGCAAAGGTCGGAAAAATGCGAATTGGCTCCTCTTTAATAGTCTTTTTCAGTTCAATACAGCTAATGATTAATACGCCTCTCAGTCGCTCACTGTAGTGATGGATGGTCAGTTTCAACTAATCGACTCAAAAAATGTTTGCAGCTGATCTTTTACATTGTACGTATTATTAACAACTCCGTATCATGGTATGTTGTGCAGAAACATTCAAATAAAGCCATATGTATGAAAGTTCCTGCATGTCGAATAGCATACATCTTACAAATATCATTAGATTGTCTTCAACATGTCTCCTAAATTAAAGTTTTGCTCCTAAAACGTTTTAGGTGTCTAAAATATATAGAATAAACTAATCTTGTGAACTCGAGAGTGAAACTGGCTTGTTCGGTAGTCCACAATGGGAAGATTTGAGGGGTGCTCCGAACTACATGGAAAGATAATAGATGATATTATAGCTGGTAATATTATATACTAAGAAAGTTTAAAAGGAGGTAAGCCTTCATATCATATATCCAAGCAATATTAGGTAAACATGTTCCTCTAATCTTAAAAAAAAGAATGAAAGAAAACAAAAACGAGGAGTCGATTCCATAGTAAGTTCTAGAACCATGAATCAGAATCAATGCCGAAATTTTTGGAAACCACCCTACTGTGTGTTATTATAGCTGGTAATATTATATACTAAGAAAGTTTAAAAGGAGGTAAGCCTTCATATCATATATCCAAGCAATATTAGGTAAACATGTTCCTCTAATCTTAAAAAAAAGAATGAAAGAAAACAAAAGCGAGGAGTCGATTCCATAGTAAGTTCTAGAACCATGAATCAGAATCAATGCCGAAATTTTTGGAAACCACCCTACGGTGTGTGTGTGTTTGCTATAGTTTTGCATGTTCACAAAATAATGGTTTATATTTTCTCAATGTTTCATACTCAGGGAACTCCCACTATCATGTTTAACGAGCTTGGAGAGACTATAGCCATCATTGAGACGAGCGGAGACCTGGCAGAGGCCATCGAGCTGTACCACACAGCACTGGAGAGTGGCATCAACATGGAGGCCATCACTGTGGACAACCTGCAGTTAATGTGAGAGAAGTGAAGAACAGTGCAGCACTCCAGTGGCCATCATCTTGGTGATTTGAAGATTGTGATTAAAAGAAGAGCATAAGTGGGTCAGAACAAGTGCAGAGAGAAAAAAAACAGGGAAAGCAGAGATTAAGGAAGTGTTCCATATTCAAGACATTGTAGTCATTTCCATTGAATGTGTGAACAAGCATACCTCAAATAGCCACTCTAGTCCATCCTTTCAGATATTCTTCAGCCTTATTTTCAATTTTTAAAGACATTTTTGCTAAATAATTTGAGCTAACAATCTTAAAAGAGGGCTGATATTAGAGGTGCAACTGAAAGGCTCAAATCTGTGATAGGATGTCTCCTGTTTTGGGACAAGAAATGTACAGTCTGTCTTTCTGATGACACACTGCATGACACTCTCAATCTGACATTTGGACAGCCAGATGGAGGGTATGAAGGTACAGATTTCACCCGTGGACAGTAGAGCACGTTGATAACACAGGATGGTGTGTAATGATTCCCGGTTAACGTCCTGACCTGCAGTTCTGGGGAGGAGGTAGTTTAAGGGCACTCACCTGAAGAACAAAACAACAGGGCAGAGGAAGTACAAAACAAGTGCTAATCATGGACAGATATTATGCACCATCACTACAGTGGACAATGAATTCACATGTATTTCCATCTCTCGATCTGTACACTGAATGCTTGTAGCATTTTTAATGTTATGATGCTGATTTGGAGACGTGTTGCAAATAAACTTAAAACAGTTTGTCTCCCTAGTGTAATTTCTTTGAGAAAGTGGTGTTACAACAGCAATACCCAGCAATCACGATGTCACCTTAAAGGGATGGGCCATTCAAAAAAATGAACATTCTGTCATCATTTATTCACCTTCTCATGTTGTTTTAAACCTGTACGACTTTCTTCTGCAGAACAAAGAGAAGATATTTGGAACGTTTCAATGTTCTTATTAGATGCAATCTCAGTCAAAGAGGGCCAAAGCAACACGGGACCCCACTGACTTCCATTGTTTGGACAAAACCACACGGAGACATTTTTGAAAATAACATTTTTGTGACCCAGAGAAGAAAAAAAGTCACAGGTTTGAAACTAAGAAAATGATCATAGAATGTTCTTCTTGAGTGAAAGAAAGTAAATCTTTAAATTTGTTCTGATGTTACATGGAATTCATTTGTTTCTCCATACTGCAATTGGCTAGAATGTAGAAATGTGATAAAAAAAAAAAAACTAACCACAATATAATGTTACTAATACTTGTGTATTTAAACACCCAATCATTCCTTTATTCTTATTGGTCACATCTTATAACTTGATGTACCATTCAGGCATACTCCAACTCAAAACTTCCCGCACAAAAATAGATCACGGTGAAGTTTTAAACAGTTGCGCTCCGAAAAAATACAATTAAAATGCACATCTATGACGTCACCCAATCGATGTCCAATGAAGAGTTATTATTTCCTCAATCTTTTTACTTATAACGAAGAGTCTGTTTCATTGAACATCTATTTATTTGTTTACTGAGAGATACAGTTAAAATGTAAAGCTTATCGGTAAGTCAAGTCTTTCTTGGGTACGTAAATCAGCAAAACAAGGTAACGCAATAAGAACAGTTTATAACCATATTTCTTTATTTCCCCTTTTGTAATACAATTTCTTGTTACTGGCTTTGTTTCTTCCAACAATGTTTTTGTTGATGCTTTTTATTGTGATGCTTGAGTCTTTGGACTCTTACTGTATTTATGTACAACAAAGAGCAGTGCTGCAAGAGAAGATCATCTGTGGCCTCCCAGTCCCCCTTATAGCCTTAAAGTGATTGAGAAAAAACGATAAAGTGACAGGAGGAGGAATGTAAGTGGTAAATCGAAATAATAAAAAACATGTACAACTACCAGAAAGATATTTGGAGTGCCTAACAATAAAGGCTTACGTAATTGCTCTCTGGTAAGAAATAAAACATTGTGAATATCAAGATAAAAAGTGTAAGAGAAAAGGTTTAAAAAAAGGTAGTGGAAGTGCCTCTGGGAGCAAGGGAAGAGGGCGAACTCGTCCCTCCGTTTCTGCTAAAGAAAGAGTATATTAATAAGAATACAGTATATATATAGGTTATAAGGATCAGATCCACAAGAACAACAAAGCATTAATAAGAACAGTAATAATGAGATTTTATAACATAATGACCTGTATCATTACGTGTTGAAAAATCAAGTTTCTCCTCTAAAAAGTTAATAAAATTCTTATAGTAAATTCTTAAGAATATATTCTCAACATTCTCTTTGCTCCGTGCTTCACCAGCTCATGAAAAGTTGAATAAAAAAGGCAGAGAAAGAAATGCTTAAATATGTGGAATTTCTTAATATATGGAAAAACATAAATCAATGGCAATGATGTGCCTGTTGACTTCCCTTCCATGACCTTTTTCCTTCATGGCTAGCCAATCAGATGCTTTGGAATGACTCCAGTTTGATTGACAACCGTTAAAGTCAATCATAGGACGAAAAGTTTACGAATGGCAGCGCAAAGTCTCTCGCCGAAGGTTTTCAGTGCCTTAACAAAGCTCTCTGTGAAAAAGTCTTCAAAAATTAAAACACCACAGAAGAAAAAAAAATCAAAAATAAAAGTCCAACAAGTCTTCATTATCACTTAAACTCAGCCAGTGGAGGCCCGCCTCACAATGACTGGCAGTAACCTACAAACCAATAAAAAACACCTGTGGCCAAGCTACTGCCAATCAGGCCGTACGAACACAACTCAGTCTGAAAAGGAATGGGGTGCCCTCACACGTCCCGCCTTTCTAGAGGCATCAGCAGCACTGTGACTTCACTGGTGTACAGGACAGGCCCACAGTCCTCTAGTTTCAAAGTCCAAAGGAAGCCTAATGACTAAGATAATGCTGTAAATTCAAGAGTGTATATTCAAGAGTGTCTGTGTTTATGTAGGCAAGTGTCTGAATGTAAAGTTTTCATAATTCAACATCACGTAAAATACTGAGAAGTTTCAAAACCCCAAAGTGTTTTTAGGCATCTCCCCTCATCTGCTCCATATACATACAAATTTTGCTCTTGCTTTTTCTCTCTATGTCCTTCCGAGGCAGTCATAGCAGAGACAAGACAACAAATGTAGATCATGCAGATGTCGAGGGGAGACATCTGGTCTTCAAGCCTTCCATTTTCCCATCAACCTCATCTGCTGGTGTCCTGTGAATCGCCAGCATTTCTGGGCTCCTCCGAGCTGTTCTGCTCACCCTCCCGCTCGGCCTCTTTTTCCTGAGGCTCTGCCCCTATAGCTAGGTCACTGGCCCCCGCCGCTGCCCCAGAAGGTCCTGGTAATGAGGAAACATCAAAAATGCCTGCCGATTCCGACGGAGCTGCCGTTTGCATGATCTTTTGCCGGACCTCACGGATCTTGAGCTGTAAACACACCTTAGTGGGGAAGATATCAGCGTATCGTGCCTGGAATGCTGCAGTAGCTTGAGCTATTGATCGAGAGAGGGGCGAAAGGGGGAGAGAAAGAGAGTATTAGACGAAAGAAAATTCTGAAAGTGTTTTTATCTAATGCAGGGGTTTTTGGCCTTTATAATCTCAGATGTTCCTCTCAGCCAATTTAAAGGGATAGTTCACCCAAAAATGAAAATTCTGTCATTAATTACTCACCCTGAAATTGTTTCAAACCCAGAGAGACTTCATTCATCTTCGGAACACAAATTAAGATATTTTTGATGCATTCTGAGAGCTCTCTGACCCTCCCATAGACAGCAAGGATCCTTACATGATCAAGGCTCAGAAACGTAGCAAGGAGATCGTTAAAATAATCATTGTGACATCAGTGGTTCAACCGTCATTTTACGAAGCTATGAGAATCTATGAGCAAGCTATGAGCCTTGATCATGTAAGGATCCTTGCTGTCTATGGGAGGGTCAGAGAGCTTTCAGAATAAATAAAAAATATCTTGATTTGTGTTCCGAAGATGAACGAAGGTCTTACAGGTTTGGAACCACATGTGAGTAATTAATGACAGAATTTTCATTTTTGGGTGAACTATCCCTTTAAGGACCAGCAACATAAAAATCGGAACAAGATTCCCTTAACAAGTTCTGACTTCAATTTTGTTCTCTTTCTCACACAAAGCCACTGCAAGGCTTCAGAAGTCTAAATGTTTTACGATGCATTGATGGTGCTTTTTGAAGCTTCAGTCAAATTTTTTTTTTGTAACTGCATGAAAAAGCGTGACCAGAATTTCTACATTTTTGTTCAATAGACATGCTAGGAATGACGTGATAGTGAAAACATTTGATGTTTATATTTAATTCCTTTAATATTGCGAACTATGCATTAGGGCTGGATGATATGGCCAAAAATACAATCACAATATAAATTTACTATAAATGTGGACATGCTTTCCACATGTGTGTTAGACCATGAGAATGAATAGAAACTTGTTTTTTAACTCCCAAGAAAACCATTTTATTTTCCCATAAATTCTGTTGAATTTCGTTTTATGATTTATTATAATTTATCAATCAAAAATGGTGTCTAATAAAATGTAACAACAATTTAATGAATGAAAATATAACAATTATTTACAACAAAACATTTAAATTAAATTAATAAATTAAAACATGGACTAAAAATATCTTGGATGTATGATATTCCTTACAAATAATTATAATATTATTATTATTTAGTCATTTATTAGTAATACATAGTAATATATTAGAAATATAGCAATATAAGATAAACTAAAATTATTTCGTCAGTTTGTCGTGAAGATCTTTGAGTGTCAGTGTGTATTTGATGGTAGTTTCTCTCCTTGTGAAGTGACTCAGAGCTGCTAGATAAGAGGCTGTTTCTTTTGATAATAAAAAAAAAAAAGTTATAGTTTATAATAGCTAGATTTAGAAATACATCTGAAACATTCATAATATATATTTTATATTTTAAGATTCCATTAGTCTTGTATCTCTCCAAGGACCCCCCGGTTGAAATCCATGGGTCTAATGCAGGGCTGCCCAAACTCGGTCCTGGAGGACCGGTGTCCTGCAGAGTTTAGCTCCAACTTGCCTCAACACACCTGCCATTAAGTTTCTAGTATGCCTAGTAAGAGCTTGATTAGCTGGTTCAGGTGTGTTTAATTGGGGTTGGAGCTAAATTCTTCAGGACACCGGCCCTCCAGGACCGAGTTTGGACACTCCTGGTCTAATGAATAGTGTTATGTCAATAGCATCCATTTTGGTTAAGATTTGTGCTGTAATTGGTTTGTTCTTCATTTTACTTCTGTGCTGTCTGTAAGCTGTGTGGGTGGTACAGTAACAGTACTCTATAAAAGTGTGTGCGTTACCTGAGGGGAAGAAGCCATGCTCCTGGAATAGCTGCATGACAAGAGCTCTCCTCTGATCAAGAGTTCTCCTGAGAGAGGAGTAGGGCACCTTTTCAAACTCCAGCTCCCCCAGAATATCCTCTCCATCTGTACCAGATAGGGAGAGAATTATAATGTAGTTGAATCAGGATAATATAGGCTGCAAAATGATGACGGTTTTGTGGGTGGTGAAGTATTACCTGGCCTATCAAAGGTGAAAATGTCCCCCTCACACTTTGCAGCGCTTTTAGGTGTGTTTGGCTCTGAACTGCAGCTAGATCTGCAGCGGCTTTTCCTTTTTGGAGAGACGGGATCTTCTGTGGATGAGTCCAGGTCTGTGGAAAGGGGGATTGAGGGCTAGTTGATTTGTGATTTGAAAGGCATGAACAAATGAACTGACCCAGCTATAGTTAGATTTCACATTGACTTGTTAGAGAGGTCTGAATCTTACTCTCACCGGTGGAGTTTTTCCTCTTCCTGCGGTAGCTGCCCAGTATGGCTCGTGGGGAAGTGGCCAGACTCTGCAGGGTTGGAGAGGGCAGAACCTCCTCTGGACGGAATTCTGGCAGCTCTGCAAAGCGCTCCTCAAAGTATACTTCTGACAGGACCCTGCACACATCACCAATCACAAGATTTACTTAATCCACTTTAACCCTTAATCTGACCCCATACTTAAACTTAAGAACTACTATTAACAAGCAGCAAACTAAGAGTTTGAGGCAAAAATCATAGTTAGTAGTTAGTTAAAAGTGAGAATTGGTCCCCAAACTAAAGTGTGACCATGCAATTAATTAATTTGTTAAAATATTTACGATTCTGTACTAATCAAAGTCACTAATCAAAGGAACACTTTGAGACACTTATCATAGGAAATGTATTCAAATTTGTCATTTCTAAATACAATTATTCACTAAAACTTTTATAATAATAACATAATTTGTAATGACAAAAATGCAATGCAAACTTATTTTCTAATTAAGATTTTCCCTATTGATCTATTGTCACATTTACATTTGTTAAGAGAATTTACGTGAAATCCAGTCTTTTCAATATGAATTAGTGCTGTCAAACGATTAATCGCATGCAAAATAAAAGGTTTTGTTTACATAAGATATGTGTGTGTACTGTGTATATTTATTATGTATCAACCCTCTACACTGAGAGTAAATCACTCGCATATGCGACTAAATTTTCACTCTGGGTGACTAAATGAAGTCTAACATTAGCCACTGGCTAATAAATTCTCAGATTTCACTTGCCAGTGTGTGAGTTGGAGGCTAAGTATAAGTTTAGCACAGCTATATTATTACTCGCCGAACACAATGACTGAGCGCTTCAGAGTTTCACTCTCCGTCAAGCGATCTGTGCTATTTTTCTGTTCATCTGAATAGACTTGCAATGCACCTGTATTTGACGTACTGCCAACTCTAGTGTGAAGGCGCACAACTCGCCGTCACTTTGTTTCACACACACGCAGAGAGAGAGAGAGCGAGAGAGAGGCTAAAAATTATGATTAAATTATAATTAAAGTATGGCTAAAAATCTTTGACAGATTCATCAAACCCATTCTTCTATACGGTTGTGAAATCTGGGGCTCCAAATTTAAATTAAACTATAAATCTTGGGATATAAACCCCACTGAAATTTTCCACCTCGAGTTCTGCAAGAACATCCTGGGACTCCACAGAAACGCCCCTAGTCTCAGTTGCAGGGCAGAATTGGGCAGATTCCCCCTTCTAGCAGAAATCCAGAAGAGAACAGCAAAGTTCTGCTTCCATCTATCAGACACAGTGAAAGATGATTACCATCACTGCACTCTTTCTTACAGGGCAGGACACATTTAGTGGAAAAACACCAACTCAGTTCAACAATTCAGTTTAAACACGTTAAGACAAGTTAAAGAGATTGGAAAAATAACCCAGGAAGAATACATCCATGATTGGCAGATCAAAGTAGCACAAATTAACAAATTAAAGTACTTCTACAGATTAAAGACTGGTTATCAATTAGCACCTTACTTTATCAAAATGAAAGAATATGGTCAGAGAAAGCTTCTGACGAAGTATCGTCTGAGTGAGCAGAGTCTGTGTGTGGAGACGGGACGACACAAACAGAGCCAGAGAGCTCAGACTGTGTTCTCACTGCACAGAGGGACTCATAGAGGACGAGCTGCACTTCCTCACACACTGCAGCAAATATAAACACATTAGAGACACTTATTTTACCCAAATAGTTCAAATTGTGCCTGAATTCAAGCAAGCGAGCCACATAGACAAGCTGTTATATTTTGGGAGAGAAAGAAAAGTGTATCCACCTAGCAGCACAGTATGTATCCTCCTGCCATATTATGAGGGACAAAGGCTAAACCCCCTTTTCTTTATCAATGCTCTCTGTAAATAAGTACCTTGTATTTGCTATTGTTTTTTTTTACTATCTATATGCCTGTATAACTTGTTCGCCATTTATTGCTTTGGCAAAATTGTGCTGTTCCACAGTCATACCAATAAAGCTCATTTGAACTGAATTGAATTGAGAGCGAGAGAGCGAGAGAGCGAGAGAGTGAGAGAGAGAGAGAGAGAGAGAGAGAGAGAGAATTGACGCGCTACATGTAAATGATATTCTTTGTTGTATTTTCCTGTCAAAATAATGGAGTTCCTTTGGAATTCTTCAGCTTTTAAGAACTGCCAGGTTTTCTGGTAGTGGGCGGAACTAATGCGCAAACGACAATCTCATTGGCTGGCACTCACCTATTACCTATAATAGTTTTGATGTTAGCAAATCAGTTTGAGCGAACGCACACAACCTGATTAATATTCATGAATCCAGCAGCTCGTTAATCCTTAGTGCGTTTTATATTGTTCTTATTAGCAGAATTTGTATCATTATTATCTTATCAGTATTTCTGTTAGTTTTTTTCACAGAAACACTGAATGACCAAAAAAGTACCACCATCAGTCCTAAGTTCAGTTAAAATGACTAATATGCGTTCATACATGGTTATCAAGTTTTAATTCTAATTACTAAAGTTCTATCATTAAATAATACTTGATTATCATATTATAATGCTTGACTGACTGATGTTAAGAGTGTACTTTCAGATATTTAAAAAACGGTGCCATTTTACAAACATATATATATATATATATATCAGTCTGGCGAGTAAACTAAAAAATGTACTAGCCAATGGCGATTCAATTGCGAAGGTGTCCGGAGAGGGTTGTGTATATATAAATACACACACATGCATGTATATTAGGGGTGTGACAAGACACTTATCCCACGAGACGAGATGAGACACGAGACTGGGTTCACGAGACAAGATTTTTAGACTTTTTTAAAGAAATCCTCAATGATGAAATATATAGGGAAAAATAGTCTTTTATTCAACTGAAAACACAAAATGCAAAAAAGTAGGTGCATTTTGAAATCAACTTGTACTTTATGAAATTAAACATCTATTTTAATAAATTTTATGCAGTAATAAACAACATGTAAACACTGCAAAACGTTTTGCCACAAACTCAACTGACAGGCATGTAATTGCACAAAAATTATAAATAGTATAAATAAAAATAAATAATAAACAACATAAATATCCCTTTAAAGTGGAAGTGAAGCAGTCAGTCAAGTTTACATTATTTAGTAAACTGATTTCCACATTAATAAAAAATATATATATATAATAAACATGATTAATGTATCAATTTAAAAGAATAAAGCAGTGGTTGCCAAACTGGGGGGCGCGGCAAGGCTGAGGGATAGTTAGGGCCGTATGAAATCCGTTTGATTTTTTTCCAAATTCCATTTTTTCCATTTGAATTTTTCTCTACTCCTTTTTAATAGTTAAATTAAATTGTATTAATTAAAAAGCATGTCTAATTAATTAAAATCATTAAACTTTTAAATTTTCACATCAATTTATTAAAAGTTGAACAAAAATTACATGTTTAGGGCCCTATGAAATGTTTAATTTTTTTTCACCATATTATTTATTGTTACCAAATTCAGTGTTTTAGCATGTCTAATTATTTGAATGCATAAAACAACTTAATTTATTCATTTTTTTTCTTAAAGCAGCCTTATGAATTTTTTTCCCCCTCAGAAATTCTGTGTTGTGTATTTACATTTTTCTGGTTATCAAATGAAGACATAAAATATTAATTTAATTTATCATTTATCTTTTAATTATTTAAAATTGAGCAAACAAGATTTTTTGGCAAACAAAGGGGATTTACTATTAAAATTAAAACATGGAAGAAATGTTTTATGTGATTATTCCTTAAAAAGTAATGTTTGTTTAATTTTAGTAGTAGTAGTAGGCTATGTACATTCTACTGAAAAATAGTTATAGGCACAATGTCTTCAAATCAAACCAGACTTTTATTTTGACGGGTTGCCGTGAATACCTTTACAGTTCTGTGTATGATATGACGCTAGTTTTACTCAAATCAAAAGCTAAAATGCTCATGAAGTGACTCTCAGAGCAGTTCTAGAGATGTTGTTTGTGTGTTTACGTCCTCATTCAGTGAGACGACAGATGCTAAAATCACCGCGAGTGACACGCGCGCTACAGTGTGTGTGTAGTAAATGAAACAGCACGTCTGCGCCATTCATTAACAGAGACAGGCAGAACATGCAGGATTCATATTTAAATCGCCTCTTGCAGCTTAATATTTACAGATACTTGTCCATATCGTGATTTGATTTAAGTGTAATGACCTACATTTGATTAATTCATTCAAAATTTGACAAATTCCGTGACATTCAGCGTTAAACTGTGAATTCTGTTTTTATGACTTGATAAAGACTACACTGCGTAATTTTCCTGCTTATCATGCGGCCACTTGCCTGATGCAACATAAAATATCTTACATACCACCACTTGTGAACGAGCCAGTGTAATGCAAATATATCTGAAAGGTCTGCGTGAGGATATTGTCACGTTCTCGCGAGACCAGTCAGATCTCGTCACACCCCTAATGTATATATTTAAAAAATAAATATTTTTGTATATTAAATATATTTATTTATAATATAAATTATATGAATATAAATATAGACATGTAAATATTTTCAAAATATATACTGTATGTGTGTGTATTTATATATACATAATAAATATACACAGAATGCACACATATATTATGCAAACAAAAACTTTTATTTTTGGATGCGATTAATCTTTTGAAAGCACTAATAGGAATCCATATGATTAGTAATTTGATGTGAGGGTGCATCGTGTTTAATATAGGCAAATTAATTTGCTACGTTGAACAACAAAAAGCTGCACAGTTTGAAAGTGACCTTACTCGAAATTGGACCTTTTGCCTGCAAAATTTTACCTGGCCTCTTGAACTCCGATTAAAAAGTAATTACTAGTGGTTGGCCAATATAGTTTTTTTGACAGCATTTTTTTTGTGCATTGGGAATCATATTTTTTCAAATAAAGCCAAGGTAACACTCATTTTACATACAGCACACAGTGAAAACGACATGAATATGACAGTGGGCAAATGGATAAAGCGCAGCATAATTTGAAATGACGAGTTTAAAGTTTGTCGATCGTGCGTCTCCTGTGAAGCTGAACTCTCCTCCTGTCCACATTCAACTCAGACAGACATCATGCAGAGAACACGCGATCATGCAAGATACAAATGCACACACAAGATCTCACTGCTGGATTCGTCTAAGTCTGCAATTAAATGTTTATTTTTTTTGTCATTTGTTTAAATGAAAAATGTGTATTTGCTGAATGCTGACGGTAAAAGGGAAAGTATTATAATGTTTGCTTTTCTATTACTAAAAATATAAAAGCAATCGTTATAATACTTTTTTGTATACCTTTTAATTCCTTTGTTTAACATTTCTATCTGATTAGACAGTTCTATCTTATTAGACAGACTTCTATCCGTATCAGACAGAACTGTTAAACAGTGACAGCAAACAATGAAGAGAGAGAATGTGAGCGCTGTGTGCTCAGGCGCTGCCTATCTCTGAGCCGTCCAAATAAAAGTCTCGAATAGGCATGGGCCGGTATGAGATTCTGACGGTATGATAACCTTAGATAAAAAAAAAATATCACGGTTTCACGGTATTGCGATTACAGCTCTAAAATATGTTATTTTTAAATGCCTAGGTAAAAAACAACTTTTTTTTTTCCACTGAACACAATACATTTTATTTTTAAGAAACATAGAACATTTTGGAACAGTAAACATGTCAGGCTAAATAATTAAAATAAATCATTTAATTCTTAATTAAATTAAGTGCAGTCACTTAAGTGAGCCTAAACCTGCAGCTCAACAATAATCAGAACATAAATAAATTATTTTCTGTAAAAAAAAAAAATCATCCTTCTAAATGAAAAAAATGCAGTCACTTAAGTGAGCCTAAACCTGCAGCTCAACAATAATCAGAACATAAATAAATTATTTTCTGTAAAAAAAAAAAATCATCCTTCTAAATGAAAAAAATGCAGTCACTTAAGTGAGCCTAAACCTGCAGCTCAACAATAATCAGAACATAAATAAATTATTTTCTGTAAAAAAAAAAAATCATCCTTCTAAATGAAAAAAATGCAGTCACTTAAGTGAGCCTAAACCTGCAGCTCAACAATAATCAGAACATAAATAAATTATTTTCTGTAAAAAAAAAAAATCATCCTTCTAAATGAAAAAAATGCAGTCACTTAAGTGAGCCTAAACCTGCAGCTCAATAATCAAAAACATAAATCAAAACATAATTTCTGTAAAAAAAATAAATCAATAAAAAATGCAGTCATTAAACCTGCAGCTCAACAGGGTTTTTGGAGACATGCTCACTTTCTACACATTCCTCTTTCAGTCCAAGTTATGATGCAGGAATGTTCACCTTTCCTGGATTAAGTTTGGAGCGGTGAGGTACAAGGATGTGTGCACATACACATAAGGAAAGAGAGAGCGCGAGTGTGTTACACACACACACACACACACACACACAGTCTTTCTTCGTACAACACTCAAACAGTGGCAAAGACACCTGAGAACCAGCAGTTTGTTAGCTTTTTAAATGTTGTGATTTTGAACAGATGTCGTGTGACTCGTTACGCTCTTCGCTGCACACAACCGAGGGAGTCCTGCACTTTCCGTCTTTGATGACACGTAAAAAACTGTGCATACCGCAGGAACAGTATAACAGAAAATTTTAGTGGTTTTGAAACCGTGACTTTTCCAAACCGCGGTATACCTTGAAACCGGTTATCGTCCCATGCCTAGTCTCGAATGCATTGGCCAAACAGAAAAACTTATCGCCTGATGCAGATATTGGCCAAATATTCAAAATATCAGCCGATATATCAGCCATGGCGATATATTGGTCAACAACAGTAATTACGACTAACATATGATGAATATGAAGCTGGAAAAAAAAATCATAGTTCTAATGATGCCATATTTCATGAAACATACTTGTCAACAGAATCGAACGGTCGTTTGAGTGGTGGGGGCCGGGCCTTGACTTTTTTAGGTGGTGCATCTTTATCACCATGAGACTGAGGCGGAGCAGGATCTGATCCAGAGGGAGGAGGTAATGGAGAAGAAGGGTGGAATTCCTTCCATTCAGCCTGGGTAGAGCAAAAAAATTAGTGAGTGAGCGGAGTGATTTTATTATTTATTAATTTTTTTGCCTACTACACATTCAGTTACTTTATGTAGTGTTACTTTTCATACACTGCTTTGATTAATCAAGTCTGACATTTAAAACCTAATATATCTGACAACTAACACACTGATATAAATAACTAAAATTATTCTAATTAAAATGTAACTGACAGCCAGGATAATGACGCTAACCTCCTTAGCATTTGCTTCTTTGCCCCGGCAACTAGGCGTAGCACTCTCCGCTACAGAGTGGGCGTGGGCTTCTGCAGACCCCTCCTCTGGTGGGAAGGTTGCAGACGAGCTCGTCTCAGCTGCCTTGTCTACCTCAAATGAGAACCGACTGCTGCTCTCTTTGTCCTTCTCTCGCTCTCTCTCTTTCTCTCTGTCCCTCTCCTTTTCTCGTTCTTTGCCTCTCCCTCCTCCATCATAACTGCCCACTGGGATGTTGGCCACTGTGGCTTTCACTTTCTGAGGAGGCCTTGGTGTGATCAGTTTGGGTGTCCCTGGTGCACTTCCTGTTGAAAGAGAAAAGAGGGACTGTGTTTAGGCTCAAAGAAATCACCACTGGGCAGCATCATGAAAACAGACAAACTTTATGATGTTAAATTCCATGGTACCAGAATGGGAGATTTGAGCAGGGCTTCCAGGCTGCAGTGTCACTGAGGTGCCCGGTGGGGGCGCGACTGAACTGCTGCTGCTTTTACTTGGGACCTGGAACTGTTTGTCTGGCTGTAATAGCGAAATCTTCTCAGCCTGTCTCTCAGAGGACTGCGTGTAGACCTGACTATCCGTGTGCTGCCTGTCCAGTGTTCGTTCCAGGTGCAACTGTCGCTCAGAGTGTGTGGATATGTTCCCCTGCCTGTCCGAGGTTACAGAGGTCATGGAGGTTGTTGTGGTGTGTTTAAGAAGGATGTGTGGAGATAGGCTAGAGGAACTGGACACTGTGTACACCACACTGGGTGACACCGTTGCCATAGACACCACACCAGTTGCCAAGGTCACATTTGTTGGGGTGTAGATGGCGGTGATGGCAGGAGCGTGAGGGGCACTGGGAGACTGGGCCGGGGCCAACAGCGATGGCTGACCTGGTGAAACAGTAGATAACAGCAATGCAACACACTTTACAAACACTCAAAATGCAAACTAACACAAAAATGAGCAAAATGTATTTGTTTATTTATTTATTTTTAATCAGGGGTGGGAGATATGACCAAAATCTTATATCACAATAGTTATTTTATTTCATGGTAATGTAGGGCTGCATGATAAATTTAAATGAAATCGCAATCGCGATAAGGCAAAAGCTACTATAGTCATGCGCAACTTGTCAGTGAAGCACTGTTCTATGATCAGTAGTAAATCTCCATCCGAAGGCCAGAGGGTGCTCGCATGCGGAAACTCCAAAATACAGCTGGCAGATCCAGGAAATCCTTATAATGGTAGCTGAATAAACAGAAGATTTAACTGCTTTCATTGATTCAACGTGACTAATAAACACAGGATTACAACAATGTATGATTTCTCTGATGTGTTCTTATTATAATTATTATTATAATAAAGTATATAATAATGCAAAGCTAATCGACATAGACTTTATCACTGCTTAGAATACTATGAAATGTGTTGCGTGCCTTATTCTGTGTAAGAAGCCACATCATCTCACAGAAGGATTTATTTCAAACACTTGACTGATGTTGTGAAGTGAGTTTTGAGTAAAATGTGTTAAATGTGTGGTATTTTCATGTGCTTTCAGATGGAGGAACATTTACCACAGAGCCGAAGTTCATTGAGAAGCTACGCAAACAGCTGTCATTTTCGCAGAAAGATATCTTCGATTTCATTATCGCTCGATTAAATCGTCTGCGATAATAAACGCAATATTGCGTAGCTTGTCAGTGAACTACGGCTCTGTGTAGTAAATCGGAAAGCATATGATGGAGATTTACTAGTGATCACAGAACCAGCTTTACTGACAAGATGCTCATGACTATCGCAATCGATTAATCATGCAGCCCTACGCTAACTATATATATCACAATATAATTTTTTTGTTATTCTTGCTTTAAATAAGGTTATGATATAAAAAAAATTGATACTATAGAAATTTCATAATTTTAGTCACATGTCAATATGTGACTAAACTCCCACCTTCAATACCACGACTGAGGTGCCCTTGAGCAAGGCACCGAACCCCCAACTGCTCCCTGGGCGCTGCAGCAAAAAATGGCTGCCAACTGCTCCGGGTGTGTGTGTTCACTGCTGTGTGTGTGCACTTTGGATGGGTTAAATGCAGAGCACTAATTCCTAGTATGGGAAACCTTTGGCCCGCCTTTCTGAAACGCGTAAATTTTTACAAAGCTCATCGGTCTGAAAAGCGAGGTGTATGCTGATTGGCCAGCTATCCAGTGCATTGTGATTTTCCGAATACCTCAAGCATGCGACGGAAATGTTACACCGTTACCATACTGTGATGCCGTGTGTGACGAGACAAAACCAATAAAACCCATTACAAACGAGGCATTTGTTGCATCCAGTGGGGACATAATTACTGATTATAATGACTTATACTGTCTTTTTACGCGTTGTGTATTGCACTAATTACCAAAAAATATTCATATCAAAGATCTATGTGGATAATAGCTACTTTAAACAAACCCCACTTTTATCTTATTGAAAAGTATGTCAATTAGTGGTCATGATACAGGAATTTCTAACTTCAATACCTTGAAAAATATCAATATCAAAGTACCCGTGAACCGGAAGTTGCAACATACTTCAGTGTTGAGATGTATTTCCAAGTGAAACGGAATATTGAATAAAGCGCGAGGTTTTATTGTGATGCACCTCCACTCCACCTCTTGCTCATAGCAGATTCACGGTTGGATAGGAGTGGTTACGTCTGACATCATGCTTCACCGCTTCTGGGTCCTAACGCTCTGCCAAACGCCCCCCAAAAAACAACAAACTGTGCATATACACACTCACGATGTCATGTAATACTGAAAAATGATAACCCTAACCTTTATCTCCATACTGAAATCCCAGATGGCC
>NW_015505608.1:590639-592741 GCF_001515645.1 Sinocyclocheilus grahami | reverse complement strand
AGGTTTTATTGTGATGCACCTCCACTCCACCTCTTGCTCATAGCAGATTCACGGTTGGATAGGAGTGGTTACGTCTGACATCATGCTTCACCGCTTCTGGGTCCTAACGCTCTGCCAAACGCCCCCCAAAAAACAACAAACTGTGCATATACACACTCACGATGTCATGTAATACTGAAAAATGATAACCCTAACCTTTATCTCCATACTGAAATCCCAGATGGCCTGACAGTGATTCAGCTAAAATAAGTGTCTGAGACACTGTGAGCACAGAGACTGTAGTGTGCACAGCAAATTTTTAAACGCTTAGCTTAAATATGTAATATTAATTAAATAATGCTCATAAATGGCTGTTGAGATAGTATTCTCAAGTGAAATGAGTAGAGGCTTGGACCAGAAAACAGCAGTCCTTACGTCATACTTAACAAAAGGATTCTCCCGAAGCCTGACGTCATCAGAGCGAGAACGCCAATCCAGAACAGAAGCCAATTTTCAGTTTTTGATTAACGATTACGACGGCAGAATTTTTTTTTCTCAGTGCATTGACTTGCACAGTTTAATTGTTCACCACAAGACTAGTAATGTGCACTAAAAAGTAAGTAGGGTCATTTTTGATTTCATGACGAATAATAATTTTCAATACCATTGGCAAAACTAACTCATGCTGTATACTGCCATATAGATATTTTAATATTTAAAGGGGTCATATGATGCTGTGTATTTGGTGTAATGAAATGCGGTTTAAATAAAATAAAAAAAAAAACATTATTTTCCACATACTGTACAAAACCATTAAAACCCACACACAGCCCGCACACAGCATCTTCACGACATGGCTGCAGCGTCAACAATACTACAGTGAGACTAAAAGTTATGCCTTCTTTCTTTGCGTGAACATCTGGGCGGCGTTATGCAAATCTTCCCACATAGAGAGGTAGATATGTGGGGGCGTGTTAGAACGAGCCATTTTAGGTAGGTGTGGCTGACTCTGAACTTTTATAAAGAATATCTCTTTGGATTTGAGACTTTAGTCTTTGCAACTTTACAGATCTTCTTTATGCACCAAGAGCTTGTAACACTCCAAAGAGAAAGGAAAAATTGAAATCGCATCATATGACCCCTTTAAAAAAAAATTGTCCATCCATTTTTTCAAGGCAATCATTATTTCAAGCTTATTATTTCAAGCTTTGAAATTGGTTTAACCCAAGTCTTCTATAAAGACACATGCGCTTTATATGATGAACAGATTTTAATATAGGCTTTTATTTACATACAAATATTGATCAATTACCATTACAAAAATCTAAATCTTAAACATTTGCTCATTCTGTGTATTTGTGTCTTTAAAATAGGGTAACTTTGTTGCAAAAGCTTACAGCACAAGGAAGCTTGATTTGAAATTTGATTTCAAACTGAATTGAATTTGCAAAAAAAAACAAGTACACAGTCAGTAATAAAATTATAAAACAAATTACCTCAATTCAATTCAGTTGAGGTATTCGAAATATGACAACACTGAATTTTCATAAGCAGTAATTTAAGAGCCATATATGTCAGGCCTATTTATTTAGATAAATGGAACATCAGATGGCTTTGACCTGTAATGTCTGTACAATGTAGTGATGCAATTAGGCAGACTAGGATATTTATATGTACAAATCAGACAAATATCACCATTCCAAAACATTTCTAGCATACATTTACATGGTAAAGAAATTAAAGTTCCATCTTTGATTGGTAAAAGACTTTCTGGTGCATTTCACTTACAGCCAATTAATTTTCCGGTTGATAAATTGACAAAGTTTAATCCAGGAGCAAAGAGAAATATTTGTACTTTAAAAAGCATGGAGAAATCGCGATTGCGCACAGTCTGCGCACAAGCAATATCGGAGTGAGAGGACAGGCAGTTCATTTGTATAAGTTAGGCCTATTTGAGTGCTCGCATCCAGTTTTCTGTGATTACATGAAGTGTTCTCATGTTACAATAAAGCGCTCGCCACATTTGCGCGAGAATTATTAAAATTATGCGGAATACCTGCAATCCCGTGCGGACATTCAGACTCTGTAATTGACAGGAGGCGGATGCGTGTCAAACTCACTGT
>NW_015505608.1:537858-590523 GCF_001515645.1 Sinocyclocheilus grahami | reverse complement strand
CTGCACACAGTTTGAGTGCACACAAGCAATATCGGAGTGAGAGGACAGGCAGTTCATTTGTATAAGTTAGGCCTATTTGAGTGCTCGCATCCAGTTTTCTGTGATTACATGAAGTGTTCTCATGTTACAATAAAGCGCTCGCCACATTTGCGCAGGAATTATTAAAATGATGCGGAATACCTGCAATCCCGTGCGGACATTCAGACTCTGTAATTGACAGGAGGCGGATGCGTGTCAAACTCACTGTTGGAGAGGAAAGAAACGCAGCTTCTTCTTATAGAATTTGCGGCAGGCTAGACACATCACCGGCGAAATATCTGAAAGTACACTTAACATCAGTCAGTCAAGCATTATAATACATTATGATAATCAAGTATAATTTAATGATAGAACTTTAGTAATTACAATTAAAACTGGTAACCAATTTATGAATGCATATGAGTGCTCGCATCCAGTTTTCTGTGATTACATGAAGTGTTCTCATGTTACAATAAAGCGCTCGCCACATTTGCGCAGGAATTATTAAAATGATGCGGAATACCTGCAATCCCGTGCGGACATTCAGACTCTGTAATTGACAGGAGGCGGATGCGTGTCAAACTCACTGTTGGAGAGGAAAGAAACGCAGCTTCTTCTTATAGAATTTGCGGCAGGCTAGACACATCACCGGCGTAAAAAGAGACACAGCTTGTATCGGTGTAGGCTATATACGGTAGATACTGTGGAAAATGAGTAATGGAACCGTGTCAGATATTTCAGTATCGGTATCAAAATATAGATATTTATGATAGCACTACCATGTAGTTTGTTTCTCCAAACTTTGAGTCCATAAATTACACTGAGCTCCCTCACTGTAGAGGTCTACACGGGTCCAAAAATACCCGAACCCGAAGAGACCCGTAAATGTGCTACACTGAACCGACCCGGACCCGGCTATTATTTTGAAAGTTGGACCCGGGCCCGTGCAGAGCCGAGAAATGTCAAAAATGTACTACCCGGAACCGATGCGGACCGTCAATTATTTGAAAGATGGACCCGAACGCGGCCGGGAAGACACAGACCCGACTGGACCTGATTGGCACATATTCCACAGCAAATTGCTATTAACAAGTCGATAAACAAGTTGCGAAAATTTAACTTTTTGTCTTCCCTAATGTAAGAAGCCTTCTCTATAATTTTATAAAGTTTGTAAAATGGCACAGCTTTTTAAATATCTGAAAGTACACTTAACATCAGTCAGTCAAGCATTATAATACATTATGATAATCAAGTATAATTTAATGATAGAACTTTAGTAATTACAATTAAAACTGGTAACCAATTTATGAATGCATATTTGGCATTTTAACTGAACTTAGGACTGGTGGTGGTGCTTTTTTGGTCATTCAGTGTTTCTGTAAAAAAAAAAAAGGGAAAAAACGTACAATAATACTGATATGATAGTAGTAGTAATAATAATAATAATAATAATACTATGAATTCTACTAAGAACAATATAAAACGCACTAAGGATTAACGAGCTGCTGGATTCATGAATATTAACCAGGTTGTGTGTGTTCGCTAGAACTGATTTGCTGAAATCAAAACGGTTTGAAAGATGGACCCGAACCCGGCCGGGAAAGACACAGACCCGACTGGACTCGATCGGCACATATTCCACAGCAAATTGCTATTATCAAGTCGATGAACAAGTTGCGAAAACTTTTTGTCTTACCTAATGTAAGAAGCCTTCTCCCTTGTACCTGACTGTGATGCACACATTCCTCCTTGCCAAGAAAGTTCCATCCGTGTTATTCCTCTCTTGTAAATTGAAATGCGTAATCCACTCATTATTCCAGTTTCAAAAGTCCACTTGCTGTCACGGTGAAGGATGACAAATGCGACTTTGCAGTTTTGCATAAAAAAAAAGGGAAAAAACGTACAATAATACTGATATGATAGTAGTAGTAATAATAATAATAATAATAATACTATGAATTCTACTAAGAACAATATAAAACGCACTAAGGATTAACGAGCTGCTGGATTCATGAATATTAACCAGGTTGTGTGTGTTCGCTAGAACTGATTTGCTGAAATCAAAACGGTGACGATAATAGGTGAGCGCCAGCCAATGAGATTGTCATTTGCGCATTAGTTCCGCCCACTACCGGAAATCCCGGCAGTTCTTAAAAGCTGAAGAATTCCAAAGGAATTCCATTATTTTGACAGGAAAATACAACAAAGTATCTTTTAAAAGTAGCGCGTCAATTCTTCATGTTATGCAAGATCTCGCTCTGTCTTTCTTTGCATGTGAGAAAAAAACTAAGCGACGGCGAGTCATGCGCCTTCACACTAGAGTTGCACTTGCTGTCACGGTGAAGGATGACAAATGCGACTTTGCAGTTTTGCATTTTTTGTATCTCGAGTCAACTTAATAATTTAGACTGTTTGCCCATTTGGATTATAATAACAATTGCTCGTCAAGTGCCATGGCTGCTGACATTAGCTTTCAAGCGACGGCGAGTCATGCGCCTTCACACTAGAGTTGACGGTACGTCAAATACAGGTGCGCTGCGCATCCATTGAGATGAACTGAAAAATAGCACAGTTCTCTTGACGGAGAGTGAAACTCTGAAGCGCTCAGTCAGTGTGTTTGGCGAGTAAAAATATAACTGTGCTAAACTTATACTTAGCCTCCAACTCACACACTGGTGAGTAAAATCTGAGAATTTATTAGCCAGTGGCTAATATTAGACATCATTTAGTCACCCAGAAGATTTAGTCGCATATGCGAGTGATTTCCTCGCAATGTAGAGGGTTGCAGCGTACTCATAGAGCGAAATGAGTTCTCTTTCGCTGCTGATTGCATTTCAACAGCTTAAAATCACTTGTTTTTAAACCGCAATGCTTAAAAACACATGCAAATGATAAGTTTTCGTGACCACATACCACAGCAACGTCACATGAGCCTGTAACCACAATAGAGATGATAGTCCAAAATCTCTACCGGTTGAAAAATTTCTACCGCTTCAGCGTGTCTTACCGGCATATTGCCCAACCCTTATTTTTTATTATTATTTTTTTCTTTTAAATCATAAAAGAATATATAAACAAATTATATAAAAAAATGTAAATCAACTGACTGCCCTAAAATTTTTAAAGATGTATTAAATTATATTAATTATAAGTCCACTGACCTGCAATCAGTTGCCAAGAAAGTTCCATCCGTGTTATTCCTCTCTTGTAAATTGAAATGCGTAATCCACTCATTATTCCAGTTTCAAAAGTCCACTTGCTGTCACGGTGAAGGATGACAAATGCGACTTTGCAGTTTTGCATTTTTTGTATCTCGAGTCAACTTAATAATTTAGACTGTTTGCCCATTTGGATTATAATAACAATTGCTCGTCAAGTGCCATGGCTGCTGACATTAGCTTTCTTTATTTGCTATCATCTCTGTGCTCTCTGAGCCGAGTCTGAGCAAAAATTTTAGATATGACAACAAGACGGTTCATTCATAATATTATTAAAACAATAATCAATAATAACTCACATCACTCATGAAGGTATCCATTATCACCGTGCGTGTGCATTTACTCCACCCACCCTGCTTCTGATGACGTCGCTAGTGTTTTTTTGTTTTGTTTTTCACCTTATTTAAAATTACCGACTCACACTTTTCTCATCCTAATTTTAAAAGTTGAAAGTTAGAAAACAACACACGCACAGCGCTGACTGACTCTGATAATGGCCGGGTGTTCTCCAAGTCCGATTGACTCGGGTATTATACACAATGTTAAACAGACCCGGGACCTGAAGTAATAGATTGGGGCCCGACCCGGACCCGGCTGACCATTTAAAATAAAGCCCCGAACCCGTACGGATCCCGGGTCGGGTTCCCGGGTCCTCAGTGTAGACCTCTACCTCACTGTCTGATCATCTCTTCACCTGCTGTATGAACTGAAAAATAGCACAGTTCTCTTGACGGAGAGTGAAACTCTGAAGCGCTCAGTCAGTGTGTTTGGCGAGTAAAAATATAACTGTGCTAAACTTATACTTAGCCTCCAACTCACACACTGGTGAGTAAAATCTGAGAATTTATTAGCCAGTGGCTAATATTAGACATCATTTAGTCACCCAGAAGATTTAGTCGCATATGCGAGTGATTTCCTCGCAATGTAGAGGGTTGCAGCGTACTCATAGAGCGAAATGAGTTCTCTTTCGCTGCTGATTGCATTTCAACAGCTTAAAATCACTTGTTTTTAAACCGCAATGCTTAAAAACACATGCAAATGATAAGTTTTCGTGACCACATACCACAGCAACGTCACATGAGCCTGTAACCACAATAGAGATGATAGTCCAAAATCTCTACCGGTTGAAAAATTTCTACCGCTTCAGCGTGTCTTACCGGCATATTGCCCAACCCTTATTTTTTATTATTATTTTTTTCTTTTAAATCATAAAAGAATATATAAACAAATTATATAAAAAAATGTAAATCAACTGACTGCCCTAAAATTTTTAAAGATGTATTAAATTATATTAATTATAAGTCCACTGACCTGCAATCAGTGGCTGCACCAAAGTCTGTCCCGGATGAGCGATCGCTGCAAAGGTCGCCAAGGGTGATGGAACATAAGCAGATCCAGGTGTTGCGGAAGCTGTCTGAGAGGAGGAGCCTGTTGTTGTAGGAACTAATGGCACAGGAGAAGGAACCCCAGGAGTGGACTGTACATAAGTGATTCTGTAAGAGAAAAGTGATATTTACAGAAACCAGATTAGACAGCTTTTACAAAGAGAGCAGCCATGAAAGGTTATTCTTTAGTGCTGCAGCACTTCAGGAGTGTAGGAGTTGTTAAAATAAGAGTGGGGGAGATGATTGTGCGTGTGCGGCTAGGTGAGTATTAGTAGGCCTGTGAAAGAAAAGCCCCGAACCCGTACAGATCCCGGGTCGGGTTCCCGGGTCCTCAGTGTAGACCTCTACCTCACTGTCTGATCATCTCTTCACCTGCTGCAGCGGCGGCTTTTTGCGGTTCAGATATCAGGGCTTTTATTGGTCCCTTTACGATCGGATATCTTTATTGGCTACTGAAGTGCCGTCAAAGGTTTGAATGATCAATTCAAATTGTGGGCGTACTCAGTAACGAACTATGATTTAAGAGAAACAAAGTAGATTATTTTGCTTAATTTGTACTTAAGTACAAGTAAAAGTACAGCTTTAAAAATATACTCAAAAAAGTACAAGTACCTGAAAAAACTACTTAATTACAGTAACATGAGTAGTTGTAATTCGTTACCTCCACCACTGGATCTAATATACTGTTATACGTGTTTTCTTTCTAAGCTGTTTGCTCTTACTTAAAACCTTAATTACTGTGTTACATATATATGTATATGTGTTAGTAGGCCTGTGAAAGAGTGCGTTATACCTTGTAGGTGGGGGCGGTAGCAGCACGGTCTGAGACGGGGTAGAGCCTGGGGCGACCACTGTAGCTGTTCCCATAGTAACAGAAAACGGGCTCCCAGGTTGCACTGGTCTCGTAGAGGGAAGCTGTGACTGGACGACAGGCATCGGAGCAATCTGAATAATCTAGAAAGGAAACAGGAAGACATGCTAATCAAAAAAGATCACAAATTATAATTATCTCGACAAATGACCCCATTGGTTATTCAGTATCAATTTGTTATTTAAGCATTTACCATTTGAGATCTCACCTTGCTTCCTGCTTGTCCTCCATTCTGTACAGGAAGAGGAGGGGCTACCAAGGGAAACTGCTGAGAGGGGGCAGGAGCAGCCCTCACTGTTGCCATGGGAACCAGCATCTTGCCCTGCAAGACTGGTGACTGTGTTTGCACTGCAGGAAAAAAAAGAAAAAAAAAAAAGAACAAAGTGTTTAAAATAATTGGGTCTGGCACAGACTGTCTTATCTGGCACAGGACAAAACTATGGAGAACAGCACCTGAACATGATGATGGCTCTGAGCCATAATACAATGAAAAAGACAATCAGCACTTTCACACATACAGGCTTTTACGGAAATTAACAGCATTTTTCTGTTTGGAGATCATGTGTTAAGAGCCTCAGCAATTTCCTGGGCACTGGTGAAGTTCCATTTTGGTGCTATGTGTGAACAAAGCCGCGTGCTGTCAAAAATCCTGTCTAGACCAGACAAAAGTGGTGCATCGAAATAAAATCACTAGGATTATAATTCATATGCATATAAAGTGAATAAAGCTGTCTACACGGCAAGTGTGAACTGTGGTTTGTCCATTATGTTGTGATATGCCTATGTGATATAGCGTTTCTATTTCTGACACACTGCAGTGTTACTCCAGCCACTTAAAACTCCCCATCTGTCTCAAATAAAACGATTTTAGCTGTCAAATTAAGCCCAAAGTATACTGCGTTTTTATGCATGTTAGGTTAAGGACAGCAGATTCCAAAAATGAAGTACTTGTAATCCGATTAAACTACATTTTAAAATACTCGTAATCATAAGTCTCACAATTTCCACGAGAAATTCTTCTAAAATAGCCTACCACATACATACACTCATAAAGTCTGTAGTTAAGTAGACATTCACAAAAAGACCAGTCATTAGTTCGATTGCTGCACAGCATTTGAGCACTCGATTTACAAAAATAATTTTCAGGGTTAAGAAGTGATTTAAAATTGCATCAAATACTAATGAAACTCATTTTTATTTGAATTAATCACTCAATTAATTCAAACACATTAAAAGTCCCAAATACAGGTTATTTCTTATTTACATGTAATGCATTCCCAAACTAATATATTTACTTGAAGTACCCCTGAGATTTTAAAATAAATATCTTATTAAAGTGCCCCTATTATGCCATTTTTAAGGTTCCTAATATTGTTTTGGGAGTCTCCTACAATAGGATTACATGCATGCCAGGTCAAAAAATGCTTTCGTTTTCTCAAAATATGCCTTTAATATCACCTAATTCTCCAGCAATTCTCAAAAAGATTCGTTCAAAGCAGTTCTAAGATTCAGTCTCTCTAAAACCCTCCTTTCTGTGAGCCTACTCTGCTCTGATTGGTCAGATGGCCCAGTCTGTTGTGATTGGTCTACCGCATACAGCGTGTGTCAGAAATGATACGCCCATTGCCATAGTTCCATATTTTGAACGCTCAATAGAAAATATAAACATCTATTATTTATCATACTTGTGATTCAGTGGAGGCAGCTGGTCCAAATATACAGCGTACTGAGCAATCTTTCAAGAACAAGCATTTAGTGAATCCAGCGTAGAACTCCCCAAGATTAATTTTTTTTAACTCCCAGAGATTAGAGAAGCAGTCGTCAGTAAAATGACGTGTTTGTGGGAGGGATCAAGTTGTTCGCTGCCGGCCAACGTAGAACATAGGTGAGAATTATGCAAATGTGTTACCCCCTGATGTGTAGCCATCACGGAAGTAGGAATCGAATTACTAACGACTCGTTTAGGCTGTAGAGAGTCGATTCTTTATTTTGGGAGACAATAACTTTATTTATCGTGCACTTTCAGCTTTACAACTTTGCTGATCGTTTACATTCACATACAGCTACATTACACACTGCATGAAAGGCAATATTGGAAATGGCATAATAGGGGCACTTTAATTAAGTACCACATTTGTTCAATCTAAGCAAAATACATTGCAAAGATTTATTGGCTTTTTTATGCTGATGTAATCTGGCAATTTTATTGCAATGTAACAGGTATTGTGTGAAAGTGGCTACTGTTTTCAAAAGGAAAAGTATTAATATGATGACACATATTGCAATAAGTTTATTATTCTCTAATATCTCTTAGTGTGTTATTAAACCATATGTATCCTCACCTCTGGCTCCTGGACTAACTACACCCACAGCAGGACTGGAGACGTATCCCGACTGCTTCCCGTTGGCCAACAAGGCGTGAGTGGGCAGAGCTGTAGGTAGGGTGAAGATACTGGTTGGCTGACTGGCCTGCTGAGGGGAGGGGCTCTTGGAATTGTTGGTAGAGAGGGTAGGGAGAATGTACTGGACCTGTGTTATGGGTTTTTGACCTGATGAGGGCGTTATTGAGGCAGAAGAGAGAATGTGCGACTGCAGAACGGGCAGAGGAAGTGGACCGTTACTATGAATAAGTGGGGCCAATGCTGGGGAGGCTGGGTTTTGTGGAGGAGGTGGTGTGACAAGCTGTACGGCGGGCGGGGCTTGGAATGTGCCTCCCAAAACTAGATTGGTCACCAGTCCCCCTTGAGCTCCTGATGCACTAACAGGATTGGGCGATGATGAGGAATAGTACCCACCCCCTCCAGCTAAAGATGTTGCTGGGTTTCCTGTGGTTCCAGGTCCAATGAGAAGCTGCGTCTGTGGTGGAGCGGGTTTCCAGTCATGTGGGGACCTACTGGCGATCGGCACTGGCGTGCTGACCACAGGTCGCACCACATTAGTGACAACAGTGGACGCCACTCTCACCGCTCCTAGCACTGATGACACTCCCCCGGCAGAACTGACCAGGATGGACTGACCCGCAGAGAGCTGGGACACTGCTCCTTCACCTTCCCTTCTTTCTCCATCACCTCCCTCCACTGCTCGCTTTCTCTTTGAGGAAGCATCGCTAAAGCGTCTGGAGGTGGGGTAGGAGGAGAGAGACACGCTCCGACCATGACCAGGGCCATAAGACGAGGAGCAAATCACGGGAGCAAAAACTCTCTGATGCAAGTGATAAAGCAGCAGAGAAAAGAGGATAACATAAATTAGCCAAAGACAGCAAGCATATGTAATGACACATATCCTTTACCAGTTAATAGAAATACTGTGCAATAGCCTTCTGTAAACTTCAAAAATAATTAACCTAGGAAAATGCTTTAGGACCACAAGCAATTTTCTAGTTCTACAGGGAGAAAAGTGTTCTACATTTCACCGTTTTGTGGGACTATATTCATCAAGGCACAGTTCACCAAACAATTGTCATCATTTACTCACCCCAATGTCATTAAAGATGCCTGTTCACACCCAGATGACTGTTTGGTGCAAAAAATCAGTGCGACAAACATTTAAATTTGAACAAATGGTTGTTAATGCGTCAGTTCAGACCAACATGAACATTGGTATTCAGTCAATGCAGTGGTTTCTCTCACACTGGAACAAACACTGTACAGGGAGAAAAGTGTTCTACATTTCACCGTTTTGTGGGACTATATTCATCAAGGCACAGTTCACCAAACAATTGTCATCATTTACTCACCCCAATGTCATTAAAGATGCCTGTTCACACCCAGATGACTGTTTGGTGCAAAAAAATCAGTGCGACAAACATTTAAATTTGAACAAATGGTTGTTAATGCGTCAGTTCAGACCAACATGAACATTGGTATTCAGTCAATGCAGTGGTTTCTCTCACACTGGAACAAACACTGGTCAACGATGAATTTGTTTGATAAACACCATAGCAAATCCAAAAATCGCTATTTGAAGCATTGTTTGAAGCCACGTACAACCCCAATTTCAGAGAAGTTGGGACATTTTGTAAAATGCAATAAAATCACGAATCTGTGATTTGTTTTAAAGTTTTTACTGACCAACATAAATGCATTTTGTAAATATGAACAAATTTTGATTTTGATGGCTGCAACACACTCCAAAAAAGTTGGGACAGAGGCATGTTTAACACTGTGTCACATCAACCTTCCTTTTAATTACAATGCTCCATTGTTTAGGAATTGAAAATCCTAACTGTTAAAGCTTTGCAATCAAAACACCGCAGCATGACGGTTTCTTATGCAATGCCATCTGAGGGCTCAAAGGTCAAGCACATTCAACTGAGGTTTCTTGCCTTGCCCTACATATACTGTGATTTCTCTGGATTCCCTGACTCTTTTCACAATATTATGTACGGTACTTGGTGAAAGACCTCAATTCTTTGCAATTTTGCATTGCGAAATGTGATTTTTGATTTGTTTGACATTTCTCTCGTGAAATTGGTCACAAAGTGATAAGCCATGATCCAGCTTTGCTTGCAAAGACTGAGATGCTCCTTTTATACCCAAACATGATACCTTGACCTATTACCAATTCACCTGCTTTCTGTGAACTGTTTCAAAACAGTTTAACGTGGATATTCTATAACCTTTTCACTTTTATTTTGCCTCGGTCACAACTTTTTTGGAATGTGTTGCAGCTGTCAAAAACTAAATATTTTCATATTTACAAAATAAATGTACGTTGATAAAAGTTTAGAAATATTTTCTTTGTACTGTTGTCAATTAAATAAAAGTTAAAGAGAATTAACAAATCACAGATTCTTGATTTTATTGCATTTTACAAAATGTCCCAACTTCTTTGGAATTGGGGTTGTAAAAACCTATTGTCAGAGAGTGAATTTGCATTTACATTTAGCCCCATCTGCCATTTTATACACATTTACACACTGGACTGAACAGACGAATAATGTGAAAATCGTGGATAGTGATGTATATTGCCAAACTCCAAAAAGGAAAATACGTAGGCTATAAGACTTGTTCTTTATACTCAGTCTGTTGTAGCCATACAATATATTTGTGCAAGGAGCAGACTGTAATTTCAGTCATTGTTTACAGATACTGAACTTTGAGAGCCACAGCTCCCAAATCTCATTTTTAGTCTGTTCTTACACAGCAATCAAGTTAACTTATTTTCATTTAAAATGCAGGAACTAATGGCATTTGGCACCAATAACGTCAAACCTGGTGTGACACATCCAAAGGTGCCATTTTTTAATTGATCTCGAGCGAGAATGAGATTTGAGAGCTTCGGCAGAATAAGCGTCTATCAGTAAATAACATCCTACATTAGCCTACATTAAGTAAATGTAGGCTTAAATGTAGAACAAATATGATAAAGCAGAATTTCTCTAATATTTAGTCTTTTGTGGTTTTCAGAGCAACATGAGGCTGAGTAAATGATGACAAAATGTTAATTTTCGAGTGAGTTATTCCTTTAAACATTACATTTTTGTACAGATCAACACAGACAGGCTAACAGATGACAAATATGCGAGATGATACCTTGCGTTCTCCTTCATCTCCAGATCCATTTTCACTATCACTGTCTGTCACCCTCTCCTTACACTTCAGGTCAATGGAGCTGCCTGGATATGAGTCATCTGAATAAGACATGACACACAATAATGACTAACAAAATTGCTAATAAATACAAAAGTCTTGATGACAGAAATGACATCAGCACTTACTAAATTCTTTTCGGAACTAAATTCTTTTTGGAAAACTCTTATCAATACAAGGCCCAGAGTCTTAAATGATGAAGTCTGACTCACCAATGACATCATCATCCCCCTCTTCTTCACAGATGACCATACGCTCTTCGTCGCTTGTCATATCCTCACTTACCCCCCTCTGTGTCTGTGAGAGAGCACCCTGCCCTGCAACCTGACCACCATCACCACACATCTAAAAATACAGGAAGAGTTAGTTGAGCACGAATCTCTGAAAATGTGTCACTTGCACAAGTGTGCATATAATACCTGTGCGAGCTCAGCGAGTGCCTGTGGATTGCCTCTCTCACTCCTCTCCAGATTGTGCATGGCGCTCTGAGAGAAGGCACGAGGACGAGTCATTTGACCATGTCTCTCACCTCCAACCCGCTCTGACACACTCACCATCCCAGGCCCCACACCTTTGAGCTCCATTCCCATTGACACAGATGGAGGTTCTGAATTACATACGAAATAGAACAATTTGATGTTATTTTGTGCATTCACAATGGAAAAACTAACCAACAGGCCACAACAAGAGTGCAACAGTCCACTTTTTCTGTAGCCTTGGTTACTGAAGTATTTTCTTCATTCATTTTTACCCCAGAGGTTAAAAAATGTCTTTGTGAAAGACTAACCAAACCAACCATCTACAAGGTGAATCACAACATTCACACTTTTATTTAAAGCAAAAAGTATTTGAATATTGGGCAAAAAGCTGCAAACTGATGGCTTCAATAAAAGCATATATATTATTGACTAACAAGTAACAACCTCATAAAGTTCTGTACTTAAGTTACTGTTTAAAAAACAATTTCCTTATAGAAATTAAATGAATGAATGGGATTTTTACTTCTGAAACCTGACTACTGCATGCTATAAGGATGTGTGAGATAGAACTGTCACTTGCCATAACTGCCATTATATCTTACATTTCTTTATCACATTTATAAATTTTTACAGCTTTCACTAGGGCTACACGATAATGGTTAAACATTTAATCATGATAATTTTGCTCAAAAATATGATCATGATTACTAAATCATTATTATTGTATATTGACTTTTTTTTACATTTCAACAGAATTGCACTTTCACATAAGCACAAATCATCAACTAACATGGTTTGCAGACAGATTTAGTCACAGCAAACAGCGTGAAAGAAAACGGACTGTATTACTTTTTATTTTTGAGCAGAATATTTCTATAGAGATCACTAAACTCCAGCTTACATGTATGCCAGTGTTTTCAGCTTATCAGCCATTTTTCCGTAATGCAGAGAGAGTGTGTGCACATGGTTGCCAGGTTGGGAAGAACCACTGGGCAGAAAATTATTTCTGATAAAAAGCTCTGACTGGGGGATTTAAGCTCTTGACATGTGGCAACCGCAAACATGAAAGCTTGTGGTGGAGGCCTGTTACCAATTCAAGATAACGCAAATGCCAGATGTTTTTATTTTTATTTTTTTTTAAGATAAATAACCAAAGACGATCACTCTTAAAGGGGTCATATGATGCTTTTTTAAAGATCATTATTTTGTGTATTTGGTGTAACAGAATATGTTGACATGCTTTAATGTTCAAAAAACACATTATTTTTCAAATACTGTACATTATTGTAGGTCCTCTATGCCCCGCCTCTCTCAAACGCTTCGTTTTCTACAAAGTCCCTCCTTCCGACAAGCGCAGTCTGCTCTGATTGGCCAGCTGACCCAGTGCATTGTGATTGGCCGAACACCAGGGGAGCAGTTGGGGGTTTGGTGCCTTGCTCAGTCGTGGTATTTCACAGTGGGTGTACATTCCCTCCCCCCACCTACAATCCCTGCCGGTACGAGACTCGAACCCGCAACCTTTGGGTTACGAGTCCGACTCTCTAACCATTAGGCCACGACTTCCCCAGAATTAGTCAGAATTCAGAAGTCAGAATTATTAAAATGCATTGCTGTTCTGTTGTAAGTTATCGTAAAGATTCCTAAATGCCTCTACTTTTGGAAGGCCAAATAAAGTGCTTTTGCTTTCGCCTAGAAACACACAGCGTCTCCCTGACATCGCTGCTTCAACACTAACTGCGGTTACTGAAACCACGCCTTCTTTCTTTTCGTGAACATTTGGGCGGCATTACGCAAATCTTCCCACACAGTGACGTAGACATGTGGGGGCATCGTTAAAACGAGCCGTTTTAAGAGGGCGTGGATGAGTCTTAACTTTTATAAAGAATATCTCTTTGGGTTTGAGAATTTAGTCTTTGCAACTTTAGGGATCTTATCTATTCACAAACAGCTTATAACACTCTAAAGAGAAAGGAAAACTTGAAATCGCATAATATGACCCCTTTTAAAAAAAAAAAAGTATCTAGCTGTCAGACTCAGAAGTTTTGGTGAGATTGCAAAAATTACTTCAGTCTTCAGAATGAGTCAAAAATAGGCCAATCTAGGGCTGTGCAAAAAAATGAGATTTTCATGTGCATCTCGTCAGTAAAGGCGTTCCTGTGATTAGTAGTAAATCTCCAGCACATTGCTTTCAGATGGAGCGCATTTACTACACAGAGCCGTAGTTCACTGACAAGCTACACAAAATCGCAGGCGATTCGAACTTGCGAAGTTTGAACTACTGAGGATGCAAGTCGGAAATTTGCATACTTGGCATTGAGAAACATGCGCAAACCTACGTCACCAGACTATAGGGCCTTTCGCACCGCAGGAACCTTTTCAAAGTACCAGAACTAATTGTGGAACTACCCACTTTTCGGCATGTTTGCACCGCCGGAACTGGGAGTAATTTTAGTACCGGACTGCCTTTTTCGAGAACCAAATTAGCTCCTACTCCGGAGCAGGCTCTAACCAGCACAACTGGTACTAATCGTGACGTAAGTAGACATTGATTGGCCAAACGCGTATGAAAACGGCCTCACCCGCCATGATTTAAAACTCCGTGTAAACATACTGTAAACATGTCAACTTATTTCGCAAGTATGGAGAACAGCGATAGATGGACGGACGCTTAAGTGCAGGCACTTGTAGCAAATGTAGCACTGCCAGTTGTCGTTGGAGATTCTTAGTCCTCCTTTCCGTTCTTTCAATCGCTTTATGTATACGTCGACTTTCCATGTCCATTATTGTGAAACTCGCGAGACACAACAAAAACACAGCTCTGATAACAGCGTCCTCCATCCTCCTGTTGTTAACGTTGTTCTTTATTTCTGTTTGTTGAACACCGCGCACAAATGACGTCGCTGTCGACCGGCTTACGTCACTTTAAATGGTACTGGGAAATAGTTCGCGCAAAATCGTCCCAGTACTTTAGTACCGTACGTTTAGTTCTGGAACTAAAGCGGTGCGAAAGGGCCTTATATGCCTAATCTTCTCAGTACTTTAGAGCGCGATGGAAACGCAGACAGCAACAGGTCTGGAGGAAAAAAAGTTCCTGGGACAAATTGTTACAGGTAATTTCGGTGGAAAAGCAGCTATGGACTATTTTAACTATGTCCTTACTACCTTTCTGGGCCTTGAACGTAGTATAGAGGGTCAGAAAGCTCTTGGACTTCATCACAAATATCTTAATTTGTGCTCAGAAGCTGAACAAAGGTCTTACGGATTTGGAATGACATGAGGGTAAGTAATTAACAACAGAATTTTCATTTTTGAGTGAACTAACCCTTTAAGAGTGCAAGAAAAAAGGCGTTGTCCTGACTCAGTATCTGTGGTCAGATAAGATGTTGTCGGGTTATAAGTCTCTCTCACCTCAGAAAAATTAACTTCCTTCTCCTGTCAGCTGTTACACTGTGCTTGTTGCACGCATTCTTCAATTGCATGCATACTAATGCGGTGACGCACGCTGTATATCACTTCATTATAAATACAGCTCAAAAGAAAGTATGAGTGTGCATCATTGTAGTTATGTTGGTAAATTATGAAATTACCAATAAATCACGTAACTGGAAAATGTCTTACATTTTTTAGGAATTGGGTTAAGAGAAGACAATGTCTGGTCTTCAAAAATCTTGAAAAAGGGGGGTTGTCTAATCATCAGGCTCGTCTTATATTCAGAAAAATACAGTAGTAGTTATCTTCATAAAGAAAATCTTATTGATGCAAAAAATCACCAGCTGAAAAGAAACCTTGTTGTTGAACCTTGAAACAAAATCCTTTCAGGTATTAAGAAGACTGATAAAATATTGAACCAATTAGATAACAATTACTTTTTAAAATATGCATAAATTGTGAAACTATAATCCATGCACATGACACCATATAATCCATCCATAACACTGCCCACAGTGACAATCTGCACTTCTTGTCCTGTTCCACACCTGTGGTTTCTGACATGCTCCTCTCGCGGATGTCTTTGCCCCCTGGAACACCACGTCCCTCGCTGCTGGATTTCTTTCTGTCCTTATTACACCATTTCCAGTCAGGATGTGCCTTAAAGTGTGCCTCCTTCACCTGTAAATGAGTGACAAAGACATTTATGGGGGCTGGAAAGACTTAATGGGGTTATTCAGGTGTCTAAACATGAATATCTGCAAGACAGTTCCAGTAACCTGAAATGCGAGGTCGTGGTATTTCTGCTTCTCTTTGGGTCCCAAAGCATACCACCACTCTCCAAGTATCTTGCTGACAGTGCGGTTGTCCTGATTTGGGTGTCTCTGATGAACCAGTGCACGATGCCGCTTGCTGAAGATCATAAATGCATTCATGGGCCTCCGGATGTGGTCTTTCTCCCTCTGTAAAGTGAAAGGGTAATAAGGAATGAGTATATGAGTCTGTGTGAAAGAATGAGGCTTTCACACAAGGATACACTACCATTCAAAAATTCAGGTCAGTATGATTTTTGTAAAAAGAAATGAACACATTTACTCAGCAAGGACGCATTAAATTGATTGAAAGTGGCAGTTAAGGACTTATTTAACAAATTTTATTTTAAATAAATGTCCTTTCTATTTATCATCTTGAAAAAAAGGCATTTTAAAAAAGCATTAGGAGCGCATTCACAACATTAATAATAATACATGTTAATCATAAGATACTTCATTCAAAAACCTTATTAAGAAGTATACATGTGTAAATGTGTACCTTTCCAGGACTAGTTTTGTCATCTTTGGGCAGTGCACTGAGGGACTGAGATCTACGTTTTCCAGGAGACGCAGAAATTGGCGGATCAGGAAGAACACCTGGGAAAAACCTGCACACAAAAATGGCAGTTAATATGAAATAATGAGAAGAATCAATGGGGATCCAGCAGCATACATTGATTATCCCGATCTACTGCTACTAAACACACACAACAATCTCTCTTTCTTGCTTACAACAAGGAACATTATTTCTCACACTTCAAACATCAATACAAAGGAAGATTTTGATCACAGCTGCCTATTTTTAACAAGTGTGAGGACAACATGCCATCATTATCAGAGTTATCTTGTTAATTGCAGAGACATTAAGATGATGTATTACTACTTGCATACACATGAATTTGAAGATGGATTTGTCTATTATACATGCACTTTGGTATTTAACTAATAATTATTACACAGTCACGACCGTATAGCTACTGTGGCCCAAAACAGGCTCAAAAGATCCACCAATTTCACTCTTGCAACCCTCAGGGCTCTGCACTGTGCCGTGAAACAATACAGCAGAATGCACCGAGCCAATTACTGAAAACTGCAATGTACTGTGTCGATGAGCTACTGCTTTGCAGCCCACCACCAAAACAGAAAGCACAGAGCTTCAACACGTCTATAATATCCAGTGTACAATATTAAAGGGATGGATGCTTCGCAAATGTCAATAACACCTTAATGCGAAGATAATACAATAAGCTTAATGGATAAAGCACATTTAGCAGGAACTGTACTAGATGACTTGATGATTATAAAGCGAGCAGAATTTTATATGTGATTTATAAGGGAGAGGGAAAAACAAGTGAGAGAAGTGTATTCAGATGACAGTTCATTAATGTAAACTGCCTCTGGTTTTCTGCTGTCATTCATATACAGACACAGGAGAAAGAGGAATGCTTTTGTTTTCTCTTTCTTTGTGGTGCCATTATGCAGCTCTTTCCACACACAGGAACAGCAGCAACAAAACGCATTCAAACAGAAAGACGCATCTCACACACACACTAGACCACTCACAGATCATCCACGTCACTTTCTGTTTCACTGTCAGGTCTCTCTCGCGCCGCATCTTTCTCTCTCTCTGGGGGCAGTTCATCGGCGGAGGGAGTGGGGCGTGAGGAAGGGTTAGGTGCTCCCTCTATAATCTCCTTAAGCACTGACCCGCTCGGAGACTCTTAAAGTGAAAGACGGGTTATTCATTACAGCATCTTTAATGAATCCCTCCAATCTGGCAACCTCTGAAGTCAATCGTTGCACTGGGTAATGGCTAAATTACAGCAGCTAGAATTACAGAGAGTCACTGCAGATGTGACAGGAGAGGCCAAATACATAACAGCGTCCGGACTTTCCCAGGAAACATGCTTCCAATTTTTTTTTATATCGACCATAATTATTTTTTATAATCTCTAAAGTTTGACAAACACATTTTAGCTCATTTTGGAATCAGACAATGGCTGTATGAACTAAATGACCTTTCTTCAGAGAAGCTGTCTGCGGATGACTGACAGTTTGTTGGCCCTCACCAAGTTGAGCCGATGGATCTGATTGGGTGGGTGCCAGGAAAGGGACCAATGAATGCCAAGGAAACACTGGAACCGATCTGGGCTCAACATTAGTCCACACTACAGGAGAAAATAAAAGAGCATTAATTCTAGCCAGTATTAACAGCAAGCAATAAACCATATCAACACCCAAATCACAGCCTGATGAGCCACATAAATAGCTGCATATGCACACAATAATATTATATCATTGGACAACTGTAACATACAGTTGTCTCAGTAATTATTTATGATTTTGATGATATTTACACATTTTAGTATCACTCTCTATGATAACAAAATAAATACTAAATGTACAAACGGCATCAAAATAGACAAAATGAGGGAGGGAGATCAAGGATAACAGACCAAAACATCTAACACCATTAACAGTAACATTATTTACTAAAGCTATGCGTTACTAAACTAAGCTATCATAAATATTTGAATATTATAAGAGAAAACTCATGTTGCTGCAGCACAATATTGTTTCACATTACAAAAACAGATTAAAGAAGACAGACTGTCATGAATACAGTAAGTGCATGAACATATTGTTCCCAACTAATATTAAGCAGGCTGTATTTGGCGCCAAACAATCACCTCCAAAATAATATGATTGATGAACAGGCTGTTCATGCAGTTATTTTCTGCTGCAGTTAGAACTACACAGACACGATTTACAAATATTGTATTTCCGCCGCAAAAGTCCTGCTATAAAGAAAAACAACATCAGACACGTTGAGTAATAATGACTGACCAAACATGCTGAGTCCTTGGCGAAGATACTGCGGGCTTTCCGATGAAAACATGGTTGAGTAAGAAGCTTGAAATATATATATATATTTTTTTTTTCAGAAAAACTTCACAAACATGTAATATTAAATAGAGGTACTTATTCAAACGTTCATCTGATTTAATGTAAAACAAGTCCTTGCGATTAAAAATGAAATATCCACATGATTATTTTCCCAGACAGGTGATGTTGAGTCCAGCGATGAAAATAAGCGGCCATAATCGATGCTGCCAGCATCCGTCTATTGGAGTTTCTTCATGTTGGTACCAAATGTTCTTGGTAATGACATGCCGTCGTTCAGTCACACTGATCTTTAGTTCTTGATCACGTCATTCTGTATTCTCTGATTTATTGGCTCAGACACCGGATCATAATGTAGTAAAATGATGACAGCGTGCTATCTGGTACCGCACAGATGAGAGTAAAGCGCCGTTCCACCTTCAGGAACACGCGGATTATAACAAATGCGATCTTGGCGTTAAAACACTGTCGTGAACACAGTTACGAGTATACACACTGTTGAGGTTCGAAATGCGGAAACGGGTTTGGTTTTATTTGGATGATGTAGTTTATTTTTGGTCCTGTCTGCCCCCCTGTTTGAGCTTGTTTACATTGACGGATAGCTGCGGGGATGAAGGGGTTAAGTAGGCCTCTCGGTCATCCTCGGGCTCGAGTAGTGCAACAGTCCGCGACCTGAGCTCACCCTGAGCCCAGGGGGATTTACATATACAATATCACGATTAACTAGTTTGACAATAAAAAGTATTAAATACTGTTAAAATAAAAATAAAAGAACACTGCAGGCATCAAATAAGCAGTGCCTAAAACGTGGAAACGGTTGTCTCGGTAAATCGTCGTGAAAATGGGAAGCCCAAATCTGCCAGATTAGCAGGTTAGCATGATCATGGTGCTACTACACCCGCAGTAGGAGTGTAATTTATTCTTTGGGTTGCGAATCACAACGGAAGCGATCTTCTATTAAAAAGATTAACCAAATGCAATATCCATCCGGCAGGGGAATGATACGTATCAAATGCTTAATAATAAAAGGCCACATGTAATACACATCTGTCTTTTCACGTGGTCACTATTATTCTCTCTGCTTGTCAGTGCAGATCCACATCCTGTTTCACATCTGATCTAAATTCATCAGTTTGGCAGTTTCGATTGAAAAACGCATAATTACACCCTGCCCAGTAAACAAGCAGAAACCGGACTCATTCTGTACTGCCACTTTGGTCTAGGGGCTGCATTTGGGAGATCCGGACCTGGTTTTAGCAGCACAGTTCCAGATGAGTCCGTCCCCTCGGGAACGCCCCTGGTCTCGCATCCGCACCGCCAGGCGCTACAACAAAACCTGTCCTCATGTCACGGAGCAAGACTGTAGCACGACACGGAAAACACCTAGAATTTAAAAAGAGGAAGAAACGACTGTCTAGCAGAGAGAAACCACCAAAGCCAGTGGTCTCGAGTAAAAAGACAGAGAAAGACAACTGGTTTCAATAGACAAACAACACCTGTGCAGTGTTCCAGTCCAGCAATCATTAGCTACACTGTAGTAGCGCTGTAGATGTTCGTTGTAATTACGCGGACGAAGTCGTTTATAATTACGCAAGTGAAACAGAAAAATCGAACAAGTCCCCGTGTCGTTGAAATACTCTGTATTTTGCTATAAATACTACTTTACCACACACAACTCTACTTTTAACTAGACCCAGTATAATAGCAGCATCTCATATTATGTCAAAGAAAACGAAACCCCCGTAGATTGTACAACCGCACGCTGATCCTCTATCCCTAAACGCAGAAAGTATCGTTTTGTCTTGCTAGCCTTTTATCGCTTTGCCTTTGGAGGGTTTGTTTTGATCTCGTTCGGGCTTAAAAACGACGCACGTTTCGCTTAAACTGGATTCTAGTTGCAGCGACTTCTCGTTTTAAATGCCTGCTCCGACCCCCCTCCCTCGCACACACCCCAGCCCCAAAGAGTCTCATCCAAAAGGCTAATCGTGCAGTAAACTCCTCGCCTTCGGCTCTGACACAATCGCCAAACTAGTAAGAAATCCACTAAGAGATGACGGTCAAACTCCGCCGTGCCCTAACCCGCTCCGGGCAACGGCGGGGAAATACAAAACAGAGAAGAAAAGCTGGACCGAGATGATCCGGCGCAGTGCTGTTGTGATGAACTGACGGGTCTGAAGTGTAATAACAGCCCCTAAAGTCCAGTGCGGTTCTCCTGCAGCAGGGTCACTTTCCGATCCGCGGCGGATGATTACGCGCTCCTCTCCGCTCGCTCTGTGGGTGTTCGTAGTAAAGAAGTCGTTGTCTCATAACATCATTCAATTGGCCACGACTCTTCCCTCGATTTCGCTCTTCTCTCTCGCTTCGCAAACCCGTTCTTTCTTTCTTTCTCTTTCCCTCCCTCTTCCTCCTGTTGTATAGTAGGCTGCCCTCTTTCGCTCTATCAGCTTGTCAACCTCGCCCAGACCGTGACCCGCCTTTTACTCATCGAATGCTCTCTCAGATTGGACTACGACGCAACCTATCGTAAAACAATCCGACGCGATGATTGGTCGGAGCGTGCGTTGGAATGTCAGTCATATGCAAATCCGGATTTGGCGTTCTGCGTCTCACTGGCCGCGGCTAAAAAACCGAGCTAATAAATATTTAACACGCCACGGAATCTGGGGCATGACTTTACGTGGGCTCTCGTGATATTTGCTCCCACTGTGACGTTGAAGCTGCCGCGCAACTCTAATGGGCAAAGAAGCACAGCGTGCCATAACAGGTATCATATACATTGCGGGGTTTGGTTTATTGTGGGTAACATTAACGAATGCGTTATTCACAGGACAGATTAGACTCAAAGGCATGTGACATAAATCCTCACATCAGATGGATAAACCCTCTCCATTCAAAACAATAGTTAAAATGTAATAATGTGGCCATTTAAAAAAAAAAGAGGGCGCCATAAACACACACGTATTACACTTATGTAATAGTACTTTTAAAACAGGCGAATTTATATTTTATTTATTCACATGAAAGTTAATAAACAAATGAAAGCTTAAATTTAAGTCCTTATAATACCTTGCATTTAAATTTGGCAGTAAAATAGCTTTTACTTTACAAAAATATACACTAATACAAGAAAGAAGTAAACTTCTACTTCCTCACACACTAAACCGCATCATCTGCAGTCAATGTGGCAAAATAAGACACACGCATTACCAACAAATGCAAATTGATCTCATTACCAATGCAATAAACTCTACTGTAGCAATACACTACACACATTTTCCACACACAGTTTAAAACACTGTAGTGAGCATTATACAACAGTTAGTTCCAGTCCTCGAATCTGATTGGCTGAGCTGTGTTTCAAGAGTGATGTTTAGTGTAACAGTTTGTATCATTCTACTGGTTTCTGTTCATTGAGTTCAAGACCAGAAAGTGTTACAGACATGGTGTTGAGAAACGAAGAAAGGTGGAGAAATATTCTACACATAACAGGTTTTTCCCCATTTTTTACTATTTGTTTAATGTTACTAACTTACAAAAGCGCAGCGAACTTTGTTTTGGTTGAGTGCAGTAATATAGGTCAGAGATTAAACTTGGTGACCACTGTTACTGCCATCGGGACACTGACCAGTGAATCGGCTGATAGTGATTATGTCACAGACAAAGGTGACTGTCCAAAACACTATTCTCAGTGTATACAACTCTCACGGGCATGCTCACGGTGCCTATGAATGTCAGCGTGCCTGTGTGTAGGTTTAAGTGTGTGTGCTGAGTTCAGTGACTGGTTTGTTTGTATGGAGCAGAGGGGTATTGGCCTTGTGCCCAGTATCAGCCAGTCCCTTCACAAACAGTCACGCTACAATGAGAAAGATTTGTGTGAGAGAGAGAAACTGTAACCGTAAGTGCAGTAACATTTTCCACACAAACACAGTGGCCAAATAATATTACAACATAATATTATAATATTACCACATAATATTATCTGAGTAATACATTCCACGCTACGTTTATGCCTGAAGAGTATCCTAGCATTACATATATACCAGTACCAAACAGAAAGACACTCAAGAGTGGGTGAAAAAAATGAGTGGTCGTGGAATGTTTGAGAAAAGAGAGGGAAAATGGGTGGGAAGGGGAAACTGTGCAAGTCAGCCGAATAAAAATAGAACAAGAGTCATTCTATGGGGAGGAGGGGAGGAGGGAGTTGTGAAAGTTGTGAAAACGGCCACGCTCGCTGTATGTGGGAAGATGGTAATCGAACGACAGGAAAAGAGAGACAAAAAAAAATCTATAAATAGAGTAAGAACTGATGATAGAAAATTTTACTATGCAGGAACACATATTTACACACTCTGAACTGATGTACTGAAATCCATGCAACTCAAACTGAGGTAAGAATGGGATATCAAGAGACATTGCTCCTCTATATAATACAATGTCAGAGCAGTGGGAGGGGCTACTCACTCTCTCAGCCACTGAGCTTGTGCTGAGCTCCTGGCAACAGCCAATGAGGTGAAGCCGAGAGCCTCCAGCTCAGACTATGATTATAGTAAACAACTTCTTAACTCTTTCCTGGCTGATTCCATTGAGAATGACACAAGGGCAAAATATAATATCACTCACTACTTTTAAATTTAGTAATATGGACACATCTAAATACATGAAAATGCCAGTAAAATATCTCAAATCAGCTATTAGTTGGCCATAGGCGACACTACTCGCATGCAGAGACAGGTAAAGCTCTGTATGTTTGAGGGTTAATAGTTATTAGAGCCCCATGCTCCAAAACCTTTCTGTTCCTTCTATCCAATCATTGTTTTTTACGTGATTAAAACACAATCTCAAAAAGCCCACTCCCTGTTTCCATGGCAACAGCTTTATGGGCATTGTTACTCGTGCCACTTTTGGTGACCACTGACCATGGCACTATCTCCACACGCACACACTGCCCTTTTGTAAGATATTTATATCACTGCTGCCATCTGCCAGTACAAGCATTCCAGCTATTTTCCAAAGGACATATGGAGGGGGGAAAAGACATGAAGAATGCTGGCTAACCAAAAATCCATCATGTTGGATTAATGTCTGTTGATCCGCGTTGATACACTCACTTATAACATTTTTACCACTGATAGGAAAGTCTAATAGACTGGGTGCAGGTCCATGAAATGCACCACAAATTAAAAAAAGGTAGTTATGAAACTCTACGCAGGCACGCCTCTTTAAAGCCTGCAATGGCACACTCTTCTCACAAGGAGGCAGCACTGCCCTATGGGAAAAAACGAAGGCGATCACAGCTTTGGCAGACAGAATTGCGTGAAGTAGAGATTACAGCTACAGACGGGGGCTTTTATGTGAATGCATGTGCAAGAGACTTACTAGACTACATTTTTAGATCCTGTGATCTCCCTTGAGATATAAAATAGAAATCAAACATTCGACGAATACTAGCGTGAACTAAAATGTAGAATACAAGGAAAGAAGGCACAAAATATAGCAGTGAAAGAGTACTGTATAAAATGCTGTCTATCCATGCTGTAGTTTATATAAATCTATACATGTTTGTGTTCATGCAGAAACCTTCTAAAAAAGGGAATGGCTGGCATTCCCCGGAACACTCTATGATCAGAGAAACAGAAAGACTTCTGCACTGCACCAGAGAGAGAGAGAGAGAGAGAGAGAGAGAAAGACAGAGAGCGAGAAATAGGTGAGGAAAAAACAGTAGAAAAGTCTGACACAAATAAGTAGGTGAATGGAAAAAAATTAAGAGAATTAAATTGACATTATGAGTACAGCAATGATGAGAAGCGAGACACCATTCTACCCATATAAGTGCTAAACATTGCAGAGTTGGACTATACGACAGATGGCGACTCAGAACTCGGCACATAAATGGAAGAGATCATGTCCTATGTGCTTTTGAGGCAGAGAACCATCAGAACCGCTGTATCAAATACGGACAAAATTATACTATAGCCCAAAATAAAAACACAGCCATAAAAAAAATACATGTAATTAAAGTGATAAGTTGAAGTTTGAGGAAGGTGCTGTATATATTTTGCAGAGAAATAAGCAGACACAGTCTATTTTATCAGTTTAAAATTTTTCACTATGAAGACTTGTTTTATATTACACTAGCACACAAGCATACACTAAACATCTCCCTTAATGACACACTGTTATGTCTGTATGAATGACATTCTCTCATTCCTTAGCGCATGCATATAATGCGCATACACAACTGAACACATGTAACTAATTCATAAACACTTCAGTTCAATCTTTGGCTCTTTCAATTCAGTCTTTTTACTTTGCTTCACTTTCAACTTTATCAGTGTACATGTAATGACCATTTCACAAAGAAAGAACAAAGAAAGATTTTGATATTACATATGTAATTCAGTAAAAGGGAAAAATTATAGTTATTGAAGACCAAAACCAAGCATTCACCAACACTGTGGTATAAGATTAATGTAATGTTGTGTATAAAACAAATATTACTTTAAGCACTGAAAACACATTGACAATCTATACTTCTGACATTCTAAAATTCTATTCCGTATAAAACATGGCTGTCTGGAATACTTTTGGATTTTGAGTGGTTACTGATCACATTTTGCAAAATGGTTTGTATGATGACCAAACTCTATCATTTAACTGTATAACTGATTGTTGTCCAAGGCAACCGATTTCCTACATAACTGCGCTAGTTTCTTATTTAATTCTTCAAACTCTTTCCTTACACGTACATAAAAATTATTGTAATAATTGCATTGCTCTATCGGGGTTTTTTTTTTTTTGTGATGACCGGCTAACTGTACTTTATTTCTTATGTAACATATTTATATATGTTTGATTTGTGTTGTAATATTGATGTTTCATTGGTTCACATTTTTAAAAACTCAACAAAAAAGAATTTTTCATACAGGTTTGGAACAACATGAGCAAATAATGAAGAAAATTACATTTTTAAGTGAACTATTCCTTAATTTTACTTAAATAAAATACTTAAATCAGTAAAATAGTTACTTAACAGATACATAACTTAAAGAAGAGCAATTGAAAAAAATTATATTCAATCTGTTTTGACATTTTGTGTGCATAGACAAAATTGACAAATAATAGTGCATCCTTATTCTCTAAATTGTTTCTATTTTTAAATTTTCATTGAATTAGTCTAACATGCCATCTTTCTTTTGTTATTATGTAATGTCTCCAGGGAATCACAACTTAAACATTGGTGTTAGCATTGAATGTAAATATAGAATTCTCTTACCAGTTCCAGGTCGCCCCATGATGATGTCTTTGCATGGCACAGGATGCAAAGTCCCTGTGGGAAGTATGAGAGGCAGCAGGGCAGTAGGAGCAGGGTGACAAGGGACAGGCTGCTGCAGTGTCACTTGGTCACTCTTATCTTGTCCCCCTCCATCACCCGCACCAATGAGACCAGGCCCTGGAACAGGGCTAGACACTGATATGCAGGCTAAGGTGGCGCTGGATTGCGTAGGTAGACCTGCAGGGGTTTGGTTTGGAATGGAAGAGGTAGCAGACACTAGAACAAGAGTTGAGGTGGGATTCTGCAGTAAGACAGATCCATTAGTGGAAGCAGTGTTAATTGGAACAGGAACCTGTAGCCCTGTCTCTGAATGCACACCAGTTTGGCTGTTTTCTCTGGAACTGGTCCTGTCCACCTCTGCAACTCTGGCCAGTGGGAGTTCTGTAAACTTTATTAAAGGAACCTCAGGATTTCTCACTATTACTGGAGAGTCTCTCAAAGGCTGCTGGGAGACTGTACATTGTGAACCTGATTCTAAGCTTAGGGGAGAAGCGGGTGGGGAAGAGGCAGTGGTTGAAGGCAGTCTTTGGGGGTGCGTGACAGTAGTGGTCTGAGGAGAGATAATGCAGAGATTTGTTACAAGAGAAGGGTCACGGCAGCTTTGTTCCTGATCGGGTTTGCCATATTCGTGCGACAGTGGAGCCGGGGGAGGTGGGGCATCCGTCCTGCGTTTGCCTGGGCTCATAGGTACAGTGAAGGTTAGATTGGTGTGGAAGGATGGCACAATACCAGACAAGTGTCTGTCTTTCTCCCTCTCTGTGCCTCCTGTTCCATGTTTTGGGACACCACTGTTGGTACCACTGGGGTGTTTGTGGCGGCGAGGAGGCAAGACTGGAGAGGCAGTAATAGGACTGAAATTTGCAGGGTGAAAGCCAAAAAGTGGTGAAGCTGATGGGGAAGGTGTAGGTGAGAATGGGGACTGATTTGAAATAGGTGAGAATGAGGGTGTTACAGACCTTGAGCCCAGTGATACCAGCATTGTTGCAGCCTCACATTCGTCAAAGTCAAAACGAGAGAAGTCTTGAGAAAGCAGAGATGGCAAGCCAAGACGTGGACGAGAGTCAGTACCTCGGCTGCTTGTCTCACTACTGTCGCGAGAAGTCTCATCCCAATCAAATTCACTGCTAGCACGACCCCGCAGATCTGAAGGGGTCACAGTCCCTGAGCTACTCTCTCCACCTCCTCCACTCCCTCTCTCTCCCACTGCTCCCTCCATTTCTTTGGTACGCATGGAGAGGTGACGAGAACAGTAGCCACGACGCTGGGACTCTTTCATGCAGCCTTCTCGTGAGCACAAGCGGCGCCATTGCTTCCCATTGAACTTCTTACGGATCCCATTAGGTGTACAAACCACATCACCTTTCTTGTATTTCTGTTGGGCAGCTGACAATGGTGTCCTTGATCTTGAGGAAGAAGCAGAAGAAGAGGCAGAACTCCCTGGAATTGGGGTGGAGGTCTGTGAAGGTGTAGGAGTCTTTTCCAGAGGTGTCAGAGAACCCCTGGAGCTGGGGGATGGAGGCACAGAGGGTGGCATAGGGTGAGAGATACCCCCATCAGACCCTAAAACTGTAGGTGAAGGGGTGGGCTGTGGACTTCCTAAAGAGGTCCTGGTGATGCCTCGCACCACTGTAATGGGACTTGGATACCCAGGAGGTTTGGAAAGAATTTGTCTGTGCTGATTAGGCACACCTGCTTTTGGTCCCCCTGAGAATACGGGTCCTCCACCATCTCTGAGTGGTTCCATGTTAAGCTGCAAAACCTCCATGTCCACCTCTGGAGTCTGCAGTTGCTTTCGCTCGTGTTCTCTTTCTCTAAATCTTTCCCTATTCTGAGTTCCATCATCCTCCCTCCTAGTTGCTAAACTAAACATATTGTTTGCTACCATAACAACTGCTGGTGAAGTGGAAGATGAAAAATGTGTGCTTCCAAAGTGATGGACCCCTGTGTCTGGAGATGGGAATCTGCAGTTCTCCCTGGGAGGACCTTCACTTACCAAATCTATTCCCTCATTTAACTGACATAGCTCTCTCTCCACTTCTATCTCCTCCCTGTGCTCTCTCTCCTCCCGTTCTTTCTCTCTCATAACCCCATCCCATGGCGGAACAAGTAGACGCAAGTTCTGGCGGGTAACCCATACAGTCTTTGTACTTGATGTCTGTTGCATCTCCTCGTTGCTGCACCTCTCTTTCTCCTGCTCCAACTCCTCCTGCAAAAGCACCATGTAGGGGCAAGCTAAATGAGAGTCTACCTGAGCAACCACACCTTCTCTGTACCATTCTTTACCTTTATCTCCTCCATAAGGCACACAAACACGCGTCCCAACCTCCACAAGTTCATTTCCTGGGGGTGGAGAGTCTAAAATGAGGTCAATGTCTTGGTGTGGGCGACTTACTAATGTATGAAATGGATATGACAGCAGTGTCCCCACCCCATTAATCTGCAACTCTACATTCAGCTGCTCTCTACTGGACCCACGTACCACACCACAGATAAATGCATATTCCTTGATCAGCTTCTCATCTTTTTTAAAATTAGTTCTTGGTCGTCTACGTGCTAGCACCCTTTGGTTTTTCAGTCCTTTAGCTAGTGCTTCTGCTATTGTTGCAGACCCTCCGTGCTCTATTTGTGTGTGTTTGGGGGACAAGAGGACAGACAGGGTTGAATTGTTGGAGAGGTTGAATCTTCTTGACGTTCTTACATGGTTCCCTGAATTTAGCTGCACACAAGAGGGATCAAGGACCTCCAGGTCCACAGAGTGTTCACTGGCTGTGTCTGTGGATGATGAGCGCACAGAATTTGGGGCTTGCTCCCCATATCTATCTATTTCCACCATTTTGACCACCTTTTCTCTTTCGGAAGGCACCTCACTTTTCAACATATCACCCTTAGGTCTATCTCCTTTTGGAGTTTCTGTGCTTGCTATTTTCCCCATTTCTCTCCTATTATTCCCACTATTTTCCAAATCAGAAATATCTGCTTTAACTAAATCATTTCTGACCACAGGAGTAGTGCTTTGAGAAATGGAGCTGTGTGGGGAACTTAGATGGTTGCTATGAATAGTGAGTTGGGCTACAGGGGTTGAACTGATGGGAGAGGTACTGGAAGCTTGATGTTCATACATGTATTTCTTCTTGGGCACCCTGGCTTTGAAAGTGGCTGTTTTTCGACTGGAGGGTGTGGTAGAAGTGTGGTTGGCACTCGCCAAGTTATTTTTATTTAAACTGTTGGCTGTGGTATTTGTGTTTTGTGTATTGCTAGCAATGCTGTTTGCATGTTGGTTGCTACCTTTACTGTTTGTGCTAGTAAAGTTTTGTGTGTTTGTGTTGCAGATGTCTGTGCTATTACTATGTGAATTTTCATGTGCGTTGCTGGCTATCTTGATTGAGTCTGTATTATCTGTTAAACTGTTAGTGTTAACGTTCCTGGGGCTTTTTGCCTTATTCACTATTACTGCATTCTCTTCAGATTTTGATGTTTCCATTGTCCTTTCTCTTATTTGCTCTTTTAACACCTCACTGTTTAGGATGTTGCTACTCTTGATATGCTTGTCCTGAGAGCTATCTTCTTTGGATGGAGTGTATTTCTGGTCTGACGGTCCAGGCGGTGTTGTCTGTGAATGTCCTTCAAGTTTGCCCCCTCGTTTTCTTGCTCCTTTTGCTCTTGTCGATAAAGGAGAGCGTCCTCTCTGTTTCTTTGGTGGCCTCATATTTTTTAGTGTGGCAACTACTTCTTTCTCGTCTTTTTTTTCTTTCTTTTCTCCTGTTTAATTGGCTTTTTTGAGGTTTCTTTTACTTCTCACAACAACCTGTAACAAGAAGGAAAAAAGTGAAAGAGAAACAAATAAATAGAAATGTCCTTGTTGTCAATATAGAATAACTGGGAAGATACTGCTCCATGTTTGTGAATGTGTTCAAACAGAAAAAGTAGTGCTTGGTGCACAAAAAGGTAAATTAAAAAAAAAGTAATTTAATGTTTATATTTACACAGATGTTTAGATATCAGCATTATTTAAATAGCATACAGAGTAAAAAGTCTACAGAAAAACAGCAGACCATGAGTGTGCTTATGAATAACGCAAGCATGTTGCAACAACGAATTTAAAAAATAATATTTACAATGAGGAAACCTTCAGCAAAGGACACACTCTCTCCAGTACACCAAGTACTTTTCTGAAAACAAGGCTGGATTATCAAAATTCATGTAGTTAAAATGCTTTGATTCTTAAAACAAAATAATTGTAATGATTGAAATACACACTGAAATGGTGTGCAGAAAAGATATTAAGTCTTTCTAAATATTTTTTTCCCCAGGCATGAAACAGTGCTATAAATTTTAATGCCATATGGGAAAACACTTAAAAAGTACATAACATTTTATTTTATGTGAACTTTGTAGGTGAAGGTCAGTGTTATAGCATTCTATTGAAGGGAAAAAATATTTGGGTTTATTAAAATGTTATTTTTATATTACTGAATTAAAAAAAAAAAAGATTCATTCGTTTTCCATGAAAACAAGAGAAGGTGGTATGTGGTACATAGGTGGTATAAATGCCATTGTCAGAGAGAATGACACAAGAGCCCATAAGAAAATATATCCACATCAGTAGAAAAAAAACTCAAATATTTGTTGAATCAGTTTAATTTTGGTACATAATGCATTTTCAGAGTGACATGCATTAGCTGACACACAACTTCACAGTTAAAAAAAAAGAAGCTTTTAAATAAACATTAGACAGTTTAAATAAAGTAAACAAATCATAAGTAAAAAAACGATGTACTTTATTTAAAAATAAAAGTTTAAAAAATAGACAACACATTGCACTTAGTATAAAAAAATAATTATATTATTTGTCCATAGTTGGCACCCATTAATTAAACATGGTACCATTAAAAACTAGTTAATCCAAGTGTGTAAATTAGTTTTTAAATCCATATCCACATTCAAAAGAATGTGACCCTCTCAAAAAAACTAGACTAAAATAAATCCACGATACAAAATGCATGAATTTTATCCCCAAATTCCACAATCAAGATTTGATAGAATATTTAAGCCTTGGATTTTGTTGCATTAGGCAAGACAGTGGTTACTCTTATTCATGTTAGCTGCCATGATATAATTTTTATTTTGCATATATGCCTGTTCTTAAGTGTCTTCAAATTAAATCAATATGACGTGGGTAGATCTATATACTTTCACAGTCTAAATAACGATAATAACAAACAATTTGTCAAAAGTGCTTTGTATCGTAAGTGAATACTGTCATATGTCCTACAAAGTAGATATGCCAAATCAACAATCAATGTGTGCACAATTCATTGTCTCATGATTATGATTTTTCTGTGAATATATATCTCACAATAAAAAGTCTGAGTATCAAAATGATGTGAGGGGGATCCATAGCAACCATGTGCATATAACGGATTGGGATTCTGTGGGTATCACACACACAATACAGACATATTTAGCATCTGCTGTCACGCTGCAATACACAAACATGAGGAAAATCAGGCTGAGAATTCAGCAAGAGAAAACACAAACATTCACTCCTCTACACATAAAATGCATTTTAAGCCAGCCCCCCTTTACCAGCCTGTCCTCATTCATTCGTACACAGAAACACGTGTGAGAAATCACACTCCTCTTCACTCAATTTCTCACTCTCTCTACTATTCCACACTCCCACCCACTCACAAAAAATCTGCAAACAGACACTCCCACACAACACACGCACAGGATTTTCCTGTGAGAGATGGCTTTAAAAGGAGAATTGGGGAATTCTTTGAGTCATTCCAAGAGACACCCCACCCACCGTTCCTGCTGACCTTAAACTGTTTATTTGCAATGGAGATAGATTTCCTTCCTGGTTACTACATGGAATATTATACAGAAAATATTGTTATTAGGCTTAACTCAAAATTCAGGATCTTTGCATCACATTATAAACAATCTGTTTCTGAAATTTCAGAAAATAGGTTTGTGAGAAGGCTTTTGAAATAGTTAGTGTGACAGCATGTTATTTTAGTAATTGCAAAATCATTTTAATTACTTGGATGCACTTATCAAAACCCAATGTATGAGTCAGCAATCAAGCCAAAATTCAGAGTACATTCCACTATTATCAGCTTTTTTCTGACCTCAGCATAGGTTGGTAATTTAATAACATGTTTTCCCTTGTATTCTCCCTGATGGGGAGTCAGAAAGTCTCGCAAATTTAATACAATAAAGAAAGTGTGAGTGTCTTTTTTGACAGGGAGGTCAAAAAGAAATAATTGTAAGTAAAAAATGGCCAAGAAAAGTGAGGCCTGATCCACACACTAAGAATGTTTAAAATAAAGTAATTAGGCCTATCTCATACTGCATGATTGATCTTCAAAAAAAGAAAGAAGTTGCCACAAATGTTTGCTGTCCTCACTGGCAATTTCACCTCAATATACTGCTTTACTACACATTTCAGTAAATTCACAAATACAATATTCACAATAAATTATATAACATACAAATCATGGTGTAAATCTCTAAGCCACAGTTGGCTGTGTATCACATGGTTGTGTAATTTGCTAACATTATTCTAGAGGTTTATATTCGGTTAGCGTATACCAATTAAATTTAAAGAAATAGTAAAAACAATAAAGCAAACACACAATAAAGTCTGTAAAAAAAAGTGAGGGGATACAAAACATTCATGTTAATAAATATTGTTCTTAAAAGTGAAAGCATAACTGTAATATCCTAAGCAATAAAGGTATAATATGATTGTAAGTGTATTATAATCTTTTACACAATAAATCCTGAACATGCTGTGTCTTCCTTGTCCTTGGTCTATTAATACATGATAAGCGAAGCTGTTGCTTAACTGATGTAGAGAAACATGACCCTTAAGTTTGTATATAATTTAGTACTGCAAACGATTTTTCAACTTCTTGTTTATGGCTGACAAAATTCAACAAATTATGCCATGCCCATGATCGGAAAATTTATCACAGCAATTTGAAATATACCATGATCATATATAATCTTCTCAGCCGTGAAGCTTAAGCGTGTTGTTAAAAAGTGTTACTACGTTTGCATAAATTCAGAGATCCCTGCAGCTTCTAGAAATTCCTGCTCAGGAAACTGAGAACCCCATGTCAAACTGCACAACCTACAATCTAGAAAACATGTGACCCTTTTACTTTTACTTGATCACTATTTAGCCAAAGATTTACTTCTCATGAATTTGAACCACTGACAATTAACAGTAAATTTCATTTGATAATTAAATCACAATCATCTCAGGCCTCCCTTAGTATTTCACATAGAATTTAGCTTTTCATGCTGCTTTTCAAATCTGCATTAACTAGATTAAATGAACACACTGGACAACTTGCCAAGTTGCAAATGATAATAGAACTAGTAATGCTTGTACACCACAAGTTGGCTTGTCCCCAAGTTTCATGCATCAAGTTTAATGTAAATGTTTTAATATATTCCATTGCTTTAATATCATTCAGCCGTCAAAAACAGCAAATTCCTCTCTAATGATGTGTGTGTGTGTGTGTGTGTGTGAAATGCAGTCTAGTGGAGTTGTAGTTATTAAGTACCTAAAAAAAAAAAGGATTCTTTCCAATATATTATAGAATTCTTGTCTAAATAATACTGGCATCACAAAAAAATCAAACATGAGACCAAAGCAATCTATGATATGCATCTATGTGTTCAATTAGAAGTAAACAGATTAGCACATTTGGAAAATAATTATATTTTACAAATGATAAACTATATAACATAGCACATTCAGATATTTATTTTGTGCAACAACAGTCATGCAAAACTACACGCACATTCAGCTAATCCTAGGTCCACTTCCCGTGACTGTGACAGCTCTGACTCCTTATGTATGTGTCTACAGCTGGTCAAACGAAGCCTCAGCATTTTGGATATTAGCATGATACATGTATTAAAGGTCTAACTAAAGCAAGAAAAACTCTGATGTTAGCCATATGACAGAAGTCCAATCCAAGCACACACTCTGAGCGGAGTGTTTTCAGCTGAAACGTTGCTGTGTTATACGAGTCTACATAAACATCGATGTGAAACCTGCCATCCTCATCCTCAGGCCAACGACTGCTGTTCAGTACAACCTTAATCCACTTCAAAACTATACTTGACTTCAATTGATAAATGGACAAGATACGTTCAGCTGTCACTGAACAACTACTTTGATCCTAAAAGGTCAAATTATTTATTTCAGAATTAATAATAAATATTCCCAGTTTATAAGGCTCAACGAATCCATTAGTTTTTCCTTTTCACTTATAGTCATTATGCACACAGGCTATACATTTATTAAGGTGACTCAAATGAGCCAGAACATATTTCAGTTCACCCAGATGAAAAGGTGATATTATAAATTTAATACTGAGCGTTAAGCCACCATGATTTTGAGAGCAATATTGCACAATGATCTATTTAAAAAAAAGTAAAGCCTAGAATATACGATGCGTCACACACCAATGCCAAGCACAAACATGCAAGATCACACATACCCAACGACTGCTGTTCAGTACAACCTTAATCCACTTCAAAACTATACTTGACTTCAATTGATAAATGGACAAGATACGTTCAGCTGTCACTGAACAACTACTTTGATCCTAAAAGGTCAAATTATTTATTTCAGAATTAATAATAAATATTCCCAGTTTATAAGGCTCAACGAATCCATTAGTTTTTCCTTTTCACTTATAGTCATTATGCACACAGGCTATACATTTATTAAGGTGACTCAAATGAGCCAGAACATATTTCAGTTCACCCAGATGAAAAGGTGATATTATAAATTTAATACTGAGCGTTAAGCCACCATGATTTTGAGAGCAATATTGCACAATGATCTATTTAAAAAAAAAGTAAAGCCTAGAATATACGATGCGTCACACACCAATGCCAAGCACAAACATGCAAGATCACACATACACACACACACACACACACTGCTGACGGTGAACCAGTTGTCAATGGAGCAACTGTCTGTGCCAAAGACTTTGCTCAAACCAAAACAAAACCATACATCTATACACTGTTTCCCCTCAGGGGTCAATAAAGCACCTATCTTATATATTCAGACTGATGTGCGACAGAAAAGGGGGACACAGACTCGCACGCAGTTGTGATGCCAGTATGCCAGCCGGTCACACTACTCGGATTTAATTGGAGAATAAGTCTTATAGTGCATCGCTCCACCGCAGTGTTACGAAGCAAAATAAACATGCAAAAAATGTGGATTACCAAATAAACAAAACAACAAAAACAACCCACGACAGTGCCATACACCACAATGTGTGTGATTTTCAAGTCAACGATCAGCCCACTCCACACAACACACTGCGTATCGACACTGATTTTGTGCTCATTCACAGATTGTTCTGCAAATGTGCATTCTGGGGCATACAGAAGGGTGCAGGGCTGCAGCAGTGCAGTGTCGTGCAGCTCAGGGGCATGCATGGGTGCTATAACTTCCTTCCTCCCCAAGCCCGACCATTTCCAACTGTATTACCTGCTTTATTTGGATTTTAAAGTGGGTCACCAAGGGGGTGTTACAGTCACAACATGAAACAGCAAAAACATGGAGAAACTCAAGAGATGAACGCACAACAAGGGACATCAGGGATACATGCCTCGCTCTTTGAAAAATCAGCAGCCGTGCAAAAATTCCCTGCAAAAGAGTTCAAACACTTTGAAATCAGTAGCTAAACACTACCTTTAAAGCACGTACCAGATGAGCTGTATGGATGCTGAAGCAGTACATGTAGTGAGTGACGTAGACGAAAGGCTGCCCAAAACAACATCCTATCAACACTCCACCACCATCAGTCAGACATGGAAGAATCTCACTCATTTATCCAACATGACCCAAAGGAGCAAAAGTGCTCAGTGGCAAAAACCTACCATTACTAAAAGCATGCAAAGTGGCACACATGACCTGATGAAAAATGAATTGATGGATGGTGTTAATGCAGGCAAACTGAGCCATCATTATGGAGACACTCTTTAACAGCAGAGTGCATCATATTTACGTGCATCTCTGAAGATGACAAAATCTCAGGAGTGTGTAACATTAAAACCCCACTTGTGTCAACACTTCAAGGAGGCCCGTTAGGACTGAAAGATACTTTTAAAATATAAATTACAATATGAACGGATTATAAAACTGCAGTTTGGATGAAAGGCTCTTTTATATTTCCATAAGGACGTATTCCGAAATGTATTGGACTATGAGGTGAGCCGTTGAAATAATGCACAACAATAAAAAAAAACGTACCGTCAGAATGCGCACGAAAGCCGCCGGTGGTAGTAGTAGTATTCGCAGCGCTTCGCAATGTCACGGGAGTAGTACTATGCCAAGGACTCGCAACAGCTAAATTAGACAAGGAAAGGCCTTGTAAGAGAGTAAAAGAAAGCTTTGAAACGTGTTCAAACACACTCGCACTGACGCGCAAATACACTACGCAAAGGTTGTTCATGTCAATAAGGACGTACATGCAGCAAAAGTTGCAAATGATTCACCTTTATGAGCCGTCCTAGCAGCGGGCTGATGACAGCGCGTGTAGTAAGTCCGAGTAATAGCGTCGGTTACGGAGTAAAGTATTCATTTGTTTGTTTTTACACTGGCGCCGCGACGTTCTTGCTCGCTAGTGCTGTAGGTAGAGCAGTCCTTCCTCGAGCGTAATCCTGCCAGTGCGTAACGCAGCGCACGAGTGCCAGTCTGCTCTGTTCAAGTTGCTCAAACTCATGCCATTCAGTCCTAACAATTATGAAAGGGAGAACTTAATAAATTACTCAAAAGCTTGGTTTGAACGCTGTCTTTAAAACATTCGACAAAGTTTAACTCTGCATCCCCACCCCCTGCCTTCTTCTTGCTCTAGGTCCTTCCTTGATATTTTAGCGAGCTGGTTTGTTCTCCATTTGTCTTTTGCACACAACACTCGTGTCTAAAATACGCGTTGTCACTAATATTAGCGGTGGATTCGTTTGAGTAATAACTACTTACCAAAACAGCAGAAATACTTAGGAGGTAACCGATGAATTTACGCTGCAAATTGCAGATGGGCTCCGTCCTGTCGTCTGAAGTGGCGAGCAACGTCCATCCATATCTTCTGTCTGTCGGGAATTTTACTTTATTATATCGGTCCTCCGTAAAACATATTTACCCCCTCCCAACAGCAACTCAGACAGGGATTAAAAACTATATATGAATCCTTTTTCCACTAGTCACAAAATGGTGAATGAACCACTAACAGCTGGCCCTCCTGGCCAATCAGAGCGCACTGACTGATACAGTAACCTATGGATGTGACAGCACAAACTTAGAGGCGGTTCTCAGTGGTTTATTCCATTTGATTGGCAGGCGCTTTGGGCCAATCGCAATGAAGCTAGATACCAAGCCGGCGCTCGCTCCAAAAGTTACAGTATCCAATGAGAGAGCTGGGAACCATAGGAACAGGGTGTGGGCGGGCACTAGGGAAGTGTTCAAGAAGCGCTGGCCAATAACGCGATATGAGTTTTCGCTCTGTAAATAGAGGTGCGTGTTTACCACGAACGACAGCGCTGCACTTAATCCTAAAATCACTGGTTTTTCACTTCCCCTGAACGGCAAGGGATGTTTCTAAACTAAAAAAAAAAACCCGTACGTCTCCGTTTTAATACTGTTTGCTATATTAAACAAATTTAAGCTCTGAGGATGAAAAGAAAGGTCAAATCACTAAACTGATTCGTTTAAGCACAATAAAGCCGCCTTGTACGGGTCCCCGACTAACCATTTCACTTTCACACTACTATGCTTGTGAACACGGGATGGACTATTGTCGCTCTCGCTCTCAATTTTCTCCACTCTGCCTCGCTTTTCTCTCAGCAACAGCCCCTCACCTCGTGTGCGAGAACCAATCGTTGCGCCGCAATCCGCTGTCTCTAACGTGTGTGCCGCCGTGCCCCGCCCCATCCATACAACCCTTGCAGGATTTTGGAGGTGACGTCATCGTGCCGCTCTGTGATTGGCCAGAGGCGCCGCGTCGACGAGCCAATGATCAAACTCAGCGATGAAGTCATCAAGCATGTTGCCACCAGCTGGATGGAAGGGGCGTGGCCTGACGTACTCGCCTAACCCCATGCTTGATGCGTAGTAGGACAACATACTAGTGACTGACGAAAGCGACAAGACACAGTTTTAAAACACGCTGGAAAAATAAATAGCATTCTTTAAAAATATTGTTTAAATACATGTACACGTTTTTTGTTTTTTTTTCAAACGTAGCCCGTTCAAGCATCGAAAGTCATATTCAGACATACTGACGCATTGAAGCGCACATCTATTCGTAGTGAATTTCTTTTGAGAAGCAAAGGCGTCGTTACATAATCGCTGTTGTAGACAGAATCAAGTACTCTCAAGCGCCATCCTCAAATGTTTAGGCAATGTACAGCGACCTCTGTCGGGTTTCTCTTGATAAGCACAAAACTATAAACATACGTGCGTGCACGCGCCACTGTGTGGTGGCTTAGGGTTATTCAAAACACGGAGAACAAGGTGAAGTTCTTTAGCGCACTTTTCATTGAAGATGAAAATAGAGAATTTAAAATAAAGCACTTTTGTAGTACTCAAGTGTCATACCCCCTTATTAGCACTTCTTCTCCCAAGAGCCCTGCCCTTTGACCTGACCCCCTCCATGATGTCGACCCCTTTCTTTTGGCTCTGCTATGCTGTCAGTCAGCTGTCATACATCTACCCCTCTACCCTACACTCCCACTGTGCCACAGCGAACTGCATTCCCTCCTCTAGTTCTCGGAAATGTAGACTACGACTGAAGTGATAAAAGAAGTAAAAGAGAGACGACAGACAGAGAATGTGACCAAACAAAACATCACAGGGATGATGAGAATAACCAGAGGCAGAAATATAATCCCAGGTTTTATTTGAATCCCACAACCGGTCTATTGAAAGTTTTTTTATTCAGTCAGTGCTCATAAAGAGCATTGATTTGAATGAGTGGACAGACCTGAAACCTACTGATTAAGTTAAATCAATAGTACATACAAAAAGTTACTATAGTAAACGTGAATTAAGATCATCAGACAATGTCAAGTTCAAAATTCCCATAAAATGGTCCATTTGAAACTGTTCTTGCACGAAGTTAAAAGAGTTACATCTCTGTGTATGTTTTCTACTTTCACCTTCACAGACACTTAATAAGAAAGCAGATGCTATAAAGTGGAACACTGAGGGGAAAAAAAGTTTACTGGTCTTTAGTAGACAAGTAGTGACACATATAATAATAAATGATAATAATACATATGTGGCCCCTCATAACACATCACAATAGAAGTTACAAAATGCTAATTATAAAATGCTTAATTGCTTATCATCGGATTATGTCATTCTTATTCCCCATACAATTAAATAATAGTAATTTTATTTAGCAATATTATTTAAATTTACTTTCATGTTTATACATACAATATAATACATATATCATTTGTATGAGCAAAAAGATTTGAGGGATGTCAATGGTGATGATTTTAGATGGTTGATAAGGCTTGTACTTCTGCTTTTCAGACAGCAGAGGCCAGTCTTAAAGAGTCTATGTTATTTATCATATCAACAGGCTGGATACACAACATGAATTTATAAAGAACTTCTCAATAGCGAATGGTCATTTAAAGTATATTGATTTGCATGGAATTATAATTGTATTATTTGTTCATTTATTCTTTTATTTACTAATTGACTTGTTTGTCATGTTTGCACTGCATAAGAGTGTAGCTCTACAGACCTGTGGGCCTCCCAAGATGCTAATTGTTGCAATTTTAACAAAAAATACACACAAGTAGGAGCTTCTACAAAACTCTGGAAAGGAGATTCTACTTGCATGACTAAAATGGACGCATTTGTGTTGTAACAAAAAGTTGCAGAAACCAGATGGCTTTTAACCAGTTTAATTGACCCTGATTACATTTTAATTACAATTCTGAAAAAGAACACAAAAACGAATAAAGGAGGAATTAAAGTGTTACATCATGGCATTAAAACCTGTTATTATGAATTATGGAACCACAGAAATTAATTTTGAGAAGGAAAGTGAGAGAGAGAGAGACTTTTACACAATAAAACAATACACAATATATATTTTAAAATCATACAATCCCCCAATGAAAAAAATTTACAAGAGCAAGAAATCAGTAACACTACAAAATAACAATTACATGACATGACTTGAGTTCAAATCATAAGCCCGATCCTCCCCGAATGCCCTTCCTCCATCCTATATCTCTCCACAATAACCACCTATATTAAAGTTACAGTTTTACGTTAATTTACAAAATTTTAAATGTTACACTAAACACACTGTCGGGCTGCTCGTGGGAAGGCAGGGCTGGGGGAAACATTCTTAAAAGTATCTCTTACAGTATTGTATACAATGTTATCATGACTACAACACGAGGAGAAAATGTCAACAAAATAATGATAATAACTAATAATAATTAGGATGAACAGCAACATTGACATCAGAAAGCAGATAAACATGAGCAGTTCGGGTGAAAAACAAAACAAAACATCATTCGACTTGAAAAAGTGACATCCTGGGATAACCAACGAGAGCAGCCTAAGAGAAAACAAATAACTTGCCTCCTAAAAAGAAACAATGCACTCACTTTGTGCCCAAACTAAAGTTTACAGACCTCACTGGTCAATACTGCTCACTCCATCTCAAATTTTTTCAATTTCGAGGTATGCCGGGCGTAAAACAAGTGCACCCTAGTTAAAGACTTGACTCGTCGAATAAGAAAGCATGAGGAGATCATAATCAAATCTGATTAAAGTGGGAATAAGGCAGCTAGAAAGAGTCCAAAACTTTGAGGAGGTGACACCGTTGCCAGTTCAATTTTGTCTTATGCATTATCTTAGGTATTAGAGACACCTCAGCCATGATATAACTCCTTCCTGTCACTGGAAAACCGTTATATAATGGCTAGTGTGCGACTGGCCACCCCGCTGATGTCTCAAGTCCTGTGCTCAACTTCCACAGGGCTTTAGTGCACACAGGTTTATGAGGTTCACGATGCAAGATTTCAAAAGAATTATAGCCTTGGGTGTGGTGTGACGTACATGCACAGAGACCTGCAGCCTCTGTCAAACACACACACACACACACACACACACACACACACACATCAGTTGTAGCAGTAGGAACAGGATGTTGAGGAGGTGCGTGCTGGTTAAAGAACCGAATGTGCCACATCATCTGTGGTGCAAAGCTCTCGTGCTCGCTTTGTTTAGAGTCTTGTGTACAACTTAGTTTTTCAATCCTCTACCCCACCTTTTATTAACGTGATAAGAAAAGCAACATTTTTCCTCCCTTACCCAAATAGCAACATTATCCCTGAGGAGAAAAGTCAACCTTCCCCTCAAAACAAAATCTGTTACAAACCCCCTGAAACTGATACATCTGTTAATGCTATGCTTCCCATTTATAGTATGTGTAACACATAATATATAAAGGTATATTGAGTGTATACTGTTCTTTTTTAAGATTTTTGTATTTCCTTTTCAGACATGCTATTAAAACAAGGCATAAGAGGCAGTGTGTGAGTGAGTGTGTGTGTGTGTTTGTGTGCGAGAGTGCGACTTCTGGCAACATGCCTTCTACTGTCTTTCTATACTCAAGTTAGTATTTAAATGTTGGGATTACGGATTGAAACTGCTATTTCACTCCCCCTCATAAGAGTCCGCGGCTGTTCTATATGGCTGAAGGACAGTTAATCAGGACAAAGAATCAGCACTTGATTCTGAAGGGTACATCATCAAGTGCCAAAATAGTTAAAAATTGAGTCCCAGTTGGTCTAGTATTACTGTACAAGCTTGTGTGTGTGTTTGTGTGGGATGCTGGTTTAGTTCACGCAAAAGGACTGACTATACAAGGGAAGCTTGCTATAAGCTCCCTAATGTGTATTACCTTCAAACTGTCATTTCAAAGACTAACCAACTAAGGAACTAGCCATTTAAGAGATTTAGGAGTATGGTCTCTGAACCGCATGTTACGCCGGAGTCATTTCGTCCCCAACGGAATGAAAGTGATTCAGGTATGGTCCCAGAGGGGATAAAAGAAAAGAGAGAGCAAAAGTTTTAAGGTGAGCTGGTTTGGATAGAAAAGGAAAGGAGGAAGATATCCTGAGAACTTACACAGCTAGATTTCCGAAACACACACACACACACACACAATCAAACTCGAATCAGACACACGTTTCATACAGGGAATAAGAATGGGATCATGGCTGAGTGTGTGTTTGTTTGTTTGTGTGTGTGTGTTGAGGGATTTTGTCCCTGAGGGTTCGGACTTCTGATCAGGCTGGTTTTAGAACAGTGTCTGTTTGTGACTTTCTGTGCATCTGTATCCCACCACATCACATCGAGACTGATCACAGTCTGTCGCTGAGGAAAATAATGCTGGGCTGCTGGAGAAAAAGATCAAGTCCCTCGAACCAGACCAGTCTTTCTGAGGCCCGTCTCTAGTTCTCTTTGAGGGGTTTTGAGGGACAGCTCACAGGCACTTTGCAAAATAAAATGATCTTCTAAAAATATAAAATATACTCTAGTGGCAAAGGTCAAAGTTCATGACTCCTGAGGGTCGCTGGGGCACGTGGGTGAACTCATTCCTCATAACGGTCACGATGAGATGTACTGGAACGTGTGCTGGCGGGGGAACAAGGGTAGCCTAGGCAACGGGATTCGATTAAGCAAGGGTCAGTTAGTCTAAGTGTGCAGTGTATGTGTCAGTATTACTGATGTCAGTATCAGCAGTCATTGATCTTAAAAGAGTCACGTGAGAGTGTGGGTCCATCAGCAGTTGTAGAGTTGTGTATCAGCAGTTGTCTAGGTGTGTCGATGCGTATCAGCACTCCTTGTTCTCCAGTGACAGCTGTGCTGTGGCTCGGTGGAGCTCGGCGCTAACTCTGTGATGAGCGAGAGGAGGTGGGCTCTCTGCCTCTCCGCTCCCGCTTCCGCTGCCACTCTCCTCCGCCATCCCGTTCCTCTCTCTCCCCCTCTCTTCTCCTCTCACTTTCTTGTCCTCCGCCTCTTCCATGTGCTGGTCCTGGTCCCAGCGCCGTTTGAACCGGAGCTTCAGTGGGATACACTGGGAGTTGGTTTGTGGCAGGCCGCCGGAGGCCAGCTGCATGTCCGCCGGCTCCACGGGTTCGCTCTTCACAATGGTGGTACCGTGCCGGCTATCGCTTGAGGAAGAGTTGGGAGGGAGGAAGAAGGGTGGAGGGGCGGGGGCTTTGAACACCTCCTCCTCCAAGTCCTCATCTGGGTGGAGAGCGGCATCTGTGCCGTTGGGCTGTTGGTGCTTTTGGCTATGAGGATAATGATTATGGTGATGATGATGTTGACGGTGTTTATGGTAGTGAGAGGGGAAAACATCAAACTCTTCATCTCTTTCATCAGCATCTTCATCACTGATGTCAGTCACTTCGACTTCCTCTTCTGATTCAATGTCAGATATGGGCTCGACCTATAGACAGAGAGAGAGTGCATGTAGTGTCAAAACAGAGTTGGGTGTTATGGACTAATTTCCATGAATTTTCCAGTTGTTTGTGATGACTGAAAGAGGACTTTAAAAAAAATAGTTTTTATATAGTTTTTAAATATCATGCTCAATTTCAAGGCAAATAATTAATTTATAACAGAGCATAACTAGAATTAGTTAGTAATTAGGCCTGAAAATTACACTTTTGAAATCACCTATTTTTAGGATTTCTAGGACTGTGGGAACTCTTGACTTTAAGACTGTTACAATTAAGCATCACACATGTAAAACAGTGACCATTTTTTAAAACCAGTCTGATTCAGAATTTTTTTTATCATTCCCTAAAAAGTTTGGATAGATTAATGGATTGTTCGCCATTGTTCAAGGAAGCCCTCAAAATGTTTCAATATTTAGATAGTTTCTGACTTGTCCAGGAAATGTTAGAGATGTACTGCTTCATTTTTAGAACCTATTTTACATGTTGAACATTTGAAGTTAGGGTTAGTCGAAGTTTTAAAAGTTTCATGTTTCACTGTAAACACTTTAATGCGGGAATACACTTCATGACTTCTGCCCACATTTTTGCCCTGATTTGCAGTATGGAGAATGAATGCTAGCTGCCAAAAGTCAGAGTTTATAGATTTCAGAAAATTGCGTAGTGTATCACGGTCACATCTACATACATAAAAAAAATTTCACTTCAGACTGATTCCATCCAGTCAGAGGATATCAAACATGTTTGATATTTTGAGCCAGTTTTAGAAAACTTTTAATTTGTCATGTGTCTTCTAGCAACTAGGCTAAAAGAGTTTCTTAATGAGTTTGGAATGACTTGCAGTCTGTGATCCTCAGTCGTTTGGTGCAGTTCCCTCCACTCTGCACATTTTGTATGTATCTCTTATCACTACAGACGTTTGTTCTATTCGACCTTTAGTGCCCTATGAAGTAGACTAAACAGGATACTGATTCCAGATTCCAGTTCGAAGGGAGCGTATATTTTCCATTCAAAGAGCATTAAATTGTGCAAGACGTGAATTTAAATTTAATTTATTTATAGAGGTACATTATGTCACACTTCACACTTCTCCAGTAAGTTTCATCTGTGTGTGAAGACACTGCAGGCCGTGGCGCAAACCCGTGAATGAATGATCTGAAGTAAAGTGAACTTCAACCGGTTTCCAGTGCTCAGGGAGTAGGGAGCAATGAACATGTGTAGGGACCCAGTCAATCGGTACACAGTTCATGCATAGAGCACTCTTCTAACAAGCTGGTTATTTGAATCAGGTGTCTTAAATAAGAGAGACATGCAAAATATGCAAAGCAGAGGGTCGTGAGGACTGGATTTGAGAACCACTGGTTTGGCGTATGATGGCCCATTTTTCTTTGTAACCATTTACAAAGTCAGCAAGTGTATTATGCTTAGTACTTTTTATAAGTTGCATGGTGCATTCCAGGCCTTAAGGTCTTTGCACACTGAGTCCGAAACTCTCGTCCAAATTTTTTGCGCATGTTAAAAAATAAATACAACCTCATGTTGTGTCAATCAAGTTTACATACTGCCTCCGAAACTTGTCTGTCATTAAAAAAATTGGACCAGGTTCGATTTTCTCCGTTATCGCATCCGTAGCAAGCATTTTGATAGGAAAGGATGACGAATATGAAAAAATGCATACAAAAAGTTCCAACTCAGTGTGCAAGGACCTTTAGTTCGACTAGAATCATACCATCCATTTTATGTTCAACAAACAAAAAACAAGGATTTAAAAAACTTTAATGGTGCATGTGATTGCACAGAACCTAATTCCTGATTACCTTAATCTTGGGCAACCCAGCGCTGTTTAGCGAGCCAGTTGAGGAGGAGTTGGACACCAGTCCTGATCCGCTGGCTGAACTGAGATCACTCCCAAATGACAATGAGGAGCCCAGACCGGATGTAGATGAGGAGGACAGCGAGCCCTGTCGACCCTGACTGTCGCGCTGTTTTCGGCCCAGCGGGGGAGGCTGGAGCTTGAACTTGAATGGAGAATGGTGCTGCTCCTCCCCCAGGTGATGGTGAATAGGGTGAGCGTGAGGTGGCGGGAGGCTGGAGTGATGGCTGTTGAGCACTGAGGGCCTCTCGGCAGGGCCGCGATCACAGCCCTGGGGTCTGGGCATGCCTTTGTCGGGGCGCTGAGGCTGAGGAACGATGATGTGTGGGTAATGAAAAAAGGCACGAGGGCTCAGGTGGTAATTGTAGACGCTCTGGGTGTGAGCCTTCAGGTAGTGCTGCATGTCCTCTGGGTTGAAGGAGAAGATGGAGCCAGGCATGGGCGACAGAGTAGGGGAGGGTGTGTAGGCAAGGTGAGAGCCTGGGGTCATGGAGAGCGCCGGCGAGAGAGGCGGCGCCAACAGGCCTGGGCCTCCCGGACCAGGCAGAGGCGAGATGGTGAACGGCGAGAGAGGCTCGGGATGAACCCTGTGTCCGCCAACCTCTGACACTCGATGACCTCTGTGACCTCCCGGTCCACCGTACATCCTGAACATCGCCTCGTGAGACAGACGAGGGTGAATGGCACCTCGGAAACCACCTCCACCTCCTCCTCTCTCAGCCACTCTTTCCATCACTCTCTCCTCGGCCGCACCTCCGTTCCCATCTTCGATCTCAGAGTTGACAGAAGTTCCATCGCTGCAGTCAGAGACAGACCCACGGGCGATACGGCGGCCGCTAAACATCCCCGGACTGCGCAGTTCCTCGCTGCTGGGGGACCGCAGCACCTCAGGCACCTGCATGTCTGATGGAGTGGATGAAGGGAAACGGAAATGGGGACCTGTAGGCACTGGTGGAGCACTTTGAGGAACAGCCGCTCCTGTAGAGAGACAAACACAGGTGGAGGTCTTAGCTTTTGCATTTTATTGCATAAATAAATGTATGTGATTTGGGTGTCCTCGTTTTGTACCTGCAGACCCCATGTCAATGAAAGGGTAGTTGACCATGACCAGCTTGTTGAAATTGAACTTGTAGGTGAAGCGTTTTCCTTTAGTTTTATGTAGAATCCTCTTGTTGTAATAATACCTGCACAAAAGACAGGCAGAACACATTAGCCCCCTCTGAAATCAAATTTAAACCTGAAATGAAATATTAGGTTACTAAAAGTTTAAAACAAAAAAATGTTAAGATGTAAAATGAATAAGAAAAAAAAGATTCTTCAGTAATTAAATAAGTAAATGACATTGATGGTGTGAAAACTTTGTACAGTCATATGTATACGTATCTGCAAGGGAGGCAGCGTCTCCTCAAAATATTGGATGAGAAAAAAATTCAGTGCAAAAATAAAACACCGATATTACAAAATGTAACATTAAGAAGTGTGTAAAACAATTGTTTTTCTAAAGAAATATTGTCCAACAGTGACACCAACAGGTAAAGTTACAGTGGGAGTCGCCGTCTCTCTTGCCTCCCCTGAGCCCATTGAGTTTTAACAGACCCTCTAAAGTGTGCAGTTTGGTGGGGGGAAATTGAGAATGAATGCGGGAAAGTCACGTGAGAGGAGGCAATGCTTTCATTGTGATGTGATTGGATATTACTGGTTATGATTGGTTCATTCGATAAATCCCGCCTCTTGTGTTGTTCGTGTGTTCGCGTCAGAATGAACAATAATGGCGTTAATGGGAAGACTAATTTTAAAAAGTAAGTAAACACCTCACACTTAGATATATCCACTTTTTACGTCAAAACATGACTTTAATTGGCATGAAAACATGATCTGTGGGAGTTTTTAGTGAGTAATCAGCTTGGTGAAATTTAAAAGTAAATCTCTGTGTCTGTGAACAATATTTACCTATTTACCTAATACTTAACTATCAAAAAGAACAGCTGAACATTAGTTCACAAATAAATTATCGTTAAATTGTTACTGCCTTGAGTTATTATTTTGGAATAAATGTAAAATGCTTAAAAACACTAACTTGATGAGATTCATACATGGCTTTAATAAGTAGAACATTGATTACATTGTTAATGTAAAAATATAAAATAGATTTTTTTTTCTGATAGTGAATTTACATTTGATTAAATAAAGAGAAGAAAAAAAAGTTTTTTTTGTGTGTGTTTTAGTAAAAACAAATTATATATTAAATAATAAATTAAATATAGAGCCAACAGTGCAGTGTACATTTGAAATGAATCCGCTTAATAGTGATACATCAAGAAACCAATAAATATTTAAATATGTTTTTGTATGTATTGTTAATATATGTTTATGTGTTCATTTACATGATGGGAGGTATTGTCAGGACAGCTCTGGTCACTCTAGTGCCTGTTTATATAACACTATAACCCACTGATAAATTCTCCTTTCTTAATTCCCTTATATAATCCCATTCTCTCGCTCTTCTTATATATATATATATATATATATAAATCTTTGTCCTTCCCCAGCTCTTTACATAACATCTCTCTATAAAGTTGCATCTTTCTTACCAGTTAGTGTGTGTTTGTGTGTGTGCAAATCCCTGTGACAACGATTCATGTTTTACTTAATAACCCCAGAGCCACAATTCTCTGTGAATGACATGTTTCAGGGAAGATGCTGACACTGAGCTTTTTGAATGCATAGAGGATCTATTTACTCTCCCTGCATATGTGTGTGTGTGTGTGTGTGTGTGTGTGTGTGTGTGTGTGTGAGAGAGTGAGAGAGAGAGAGAGAGTGAGTGAGTGAGTGAGTGAGTGAGTGAGTGAGTGAGTGAGTGAGTGAGTGAGTGAGTGAGTTCAGACAGGCTTGTCTGTAGAGATTAACCCGAGACAGACAGATAGTCTTGTGGTCAGATGAAGACGTGAGCATGTAAATGTGTTTGAGTTGTGGTCAAAAAGATTTGAGTTCTTTTTTTCAAGTTCAGACAAGTATAATTTTTTTTAACAAAGTACGTGCCACCAGAAGGGGAAAAATGTGACTACGGGCACCAAAACATACACTGAACACACCTCCAATACAACTATTAACAAAGACATAGATGTAAGCAGGTGATCAGTGATTATATGACCCACGATAACACTCTGAGCCACACAGTGAGATATAAATATACTTGAGACAGCTGTGGATTAGCATGTCTACCAAATACACCAGCAGCAGCAGTGTTTGCATGGGTAGACATCCAGCTCACACAATACTTACTGTACTTCTGCACTGTCTGGCTGGAGGTGGTAACCTGAGTTATATGACGGATGACAGATGAGAACGCAGAGGTGAGATGAAGGGATTCTCTAATGATGACGTCCTGAACGGTGACGTTCCAATCAACAGGCCAGGCAAAGTAACACTTATTTCTATGGCTGTCAGATATGACTGGTTCTTAGAAAAACTCACTCAATGCCATCGCTTCATACGCTTTCTATGTAGCAAGCGGCTGGTTTTCCAAGGCAGAGGTTAAACGTACTTGAACTATAGTAAATTGTGCTTTCTGATGTGAAAACCAGTGAATAATTAAAATGGGATAACAGTTGGAGTTTTTCTTGAATTGTCATATTCTGCATTTTTCTCAATGATATGATGCTCATGATGTTCAGGTTTTACCCAAATCTATTTATTTTATTTTCAAAAATGCATTAATAATGCAATTAATAACCTATTCCGTGATGCGTTTAAGTTTTTAATTTCTTATCTCTCCTTAAATCATAATTGAAAACAAGCATCATTCAATCATGAAGGACTTAATTATTCATAGAAAACAATAAACAGTTAAAATTATAAAAAAAATAATTTCAAGGTCAATACATCTTCTAAAAAATTTGACTTTTTGACAAGGAAAGGTTAGTTTAGATTGTAAAATAATAAGTGGTACAACCCTCACAAAATGTAATATTTATGAATAATTAAGTCATGATGGTACTTAAAAAAACAAAAAAAACAAACAAACTTACCTTTACCTAAATACACTCAAAAACGTTTTGCTTTTTTTGTAAATTATGATTAAGATGTTTACACTCAATTCAAGGTGTCGGGGGAAAATGTATTATAAGTTATTATTTTGTACTTTATGGTTACACCACATGACATTTTCATCATTCAATTTTTTTATAAAAACTTAGTTGACAATGGTATAAACATTATTTAAAACAATGTGAAACTAACTTGAAAACAAAGAAATCATCCACAAACTTGACATGTTTTAAGATAGATTTTAAAAATAATTTTCCTTTTTTTAAATATTAGACGCTTTTATATAAACCTGAGTAAAACCTCTGCAAAAGAAAAAGAAAAATCACAAAAGGTTTCCTAATCAATATTTGTGTTTTGTTTTTGAGTAAAACAAGATAAGCAAAACTGCACAAGATAATGTAAAGTTGTTTACAAAGAATATATCTTAAAGTCATAGTCTATATGACACAGAACAGTGTGTGAAAGAAGTGCCGCCCACCCCACACACATGACTGCATGTGCACCCACTCTCTCAAACACACTTTAAAGAGCATTTGAACTGACTTCAAAGCAGAAGAAAGGATTCTTTGAGCATCTGCATCTAGTGGCAACCACCCTCCTTCTGTCACACTCACTTACACACCTGTGAACCCACACACTGACCCGTCATTTTCAAAGGATAGGACAGACACATATACTCCGGTGACTAAATGACTTTAGGTGGTACAGTCGAGCAGGTTTCCAGGAAAAAATCAGATTTTACTGGGTTAGGACTTGGATTAAACAGCAGATTATTAAAAGCTCTCAGAGTCAATATTCTGTGACTGACAGGAATATAGGAGCTAAACAAACACTACAGCAATTCCTGGTATTTGCAAATCAGGGCCTGAACAACACGCTTTAAAAAAGGGACAGAATAAAGAAAAGACAGAGGGAATGAGGATTATCACTCAGATCCTAAAGAGGTACATATTGTGCTGCTTTTTCCTGGATTATGTGGACTGGTGCTATATTTGTGAGGTCCAAATATTGGGGAAAAAATTACCCGTATTGACCCGAATATAAGACGATGTTTTTTTCTTGGAAATACATCTGAAAAAACGCGGTCGTCTTATATTCAGGGTCTAGACTTTGACATGTCAATAATACACCCACAATAATAGGTGGCGCTAAATATGCATAAAACGAGTGCGCCATGAAATACGTAATGCCTGTTGTAAAGATCGCGAGTAAAAACAAAAGAAAACCTTACAGCTGCATGAGTCATGACTGTCACCTTAGCCTGATGGGACCAAACTCCCTTTGTGATTTTACAACGTAAGACAGTACCCAGATTTGAAGTCTACAGTAAGATTGAACTTCTACTGTTAATAAGATTTTGGTAGGCTACTATTAGATGGATAGCCTAAATGTCCTAATTCAGATGGGCTACCTGTTTTTTTTTTTAATGGTATATCAAAAAGTGTATATTTTTTAAATGTGATTGTTGGTACATTTGACCAGTTTTTACCATACTTCCAAAACAAAAATTAAAATAGGAAAAATATGCAATATGAAAATAATTGAAGACAAAATGTGTTTTACTTAGAAAAAACAAGATTTTTTTTTTAAAAAGCCTTTTTCCAAAAGGTACATCTGGAAAAAGGGGGGTCGTCTTATATTCGGGCCAGTACGGTAGTAGTCGACCGATATTGGATTTTTGACAGCCGATGCCGATATCTTGGAAAGCAGGGTGGCCGATGGCCGATATAAAGCTGATATAATTGTATTTATTTTAATTAATATTTAAGAAATTTGAAACAATTTGAAAATGGATAAAAAAATTAATTTGTTAAATAAACATACTTATACTTTAGATGACAAAGTATGTTCCACATATAAATAAATATTTAATAAAAATATAATTAAAAAGGAAGTAAACTCAGGGCGGTTCCCAACAACCATGTCTGAGGCATCCATTTCATTGTTGCTAAAGAAAGATAAAGATCCATTGCTCTGCAGTAGTTACAGGCCAATTTCTTTGTTAAATGTGGATTTTAAAATTTTATCTAAGATCCTTGCCCTTCGCCTTCAGCAAGTGTTACCTGCTGTTATTTCCCCTGACCAGACAGGCTTCATGGCTGGTAGACACTCTTTTTATAACACCAGAAGACTTTTTAATACCATCCTTTCTTCGAGTTCCGACACTGCCAAGGTTATATTGTCTCTCGATGCTGAGAAGGTATTCGACAGGGTTGAATGGGAGTATTTGTTTTTCATTTTAAATAAATTTGGTTTCAGCTCAAATTTTGTAGCATGGATTCAATTATTATATTCTTCCCCTGTAGCCTCTGTGTACACCAATGCAATGCATTCTAAAACTTTTCCCCTTTGTCGAGGCACTCGCCAAGGTTGCCCCCTTTCACCTCTATTATTTGCATTGGCTATAGAGCCATTAGCTATTTGGCTGCGAAGTGAGGAAAAGTTTGAAGGCATTACTCGGTTTGGAACCTCTTATAAACTATCTCTCTATGCAGATGACCTTCTTTTATATATAACTAACCCCACTTCATCATTACCACCAATCCTCCAAATTTTTGATTCGTTTGGCCAATTTTCTGGTTACAAATTTAATCTACAAAAGAGCGAAATGTTCCCAATCAATTTAGCAGCTGAGACACTTTCTCAATATCCTTTTTCCTTTAAGTGGGTTCAGGAAGGATTCAGATATTTAGGTGTATTCATCACTAAATCAGTCACAGTTATTTTCAGAAAGAATTTTAATTCCCTGCTAGATGCTTATAAAGAAGATATACAGAGATGGTCCTCTCTTCCTATATCGCTAATTGGCCGTATTAATTTGGTTAAAATGACAATTTTGCCCAAATTCTTATCTCTCTTTCAACATATACCCATTTATATTAACAAGTCTTTTTTTGTTACTCTGAATCAGATAACTAACTCTTTTCTGTGGGGCGGCAAAAATGCACAGATAAGTAGAAAGGTTCTTGAACTTCCAAATTCAAAAGGGGGCCTTGCCTTACCAAATTTTCAACAGTATTACTGGGCCTGTAATATTACTAAGCTTTTGTATTGGACCAACACTTCAAGAGTCTGTGAAAACCCTATTTGGGCCAAAATAGAATTGTCATCCTCAAAATTTTCCCTTCATTCAATGATTTGCTCTCAGTTTCCTA
>NW_015505608.1:514995-537547 GCF_001515645.1 Sinocyclocheilus grahami | reverse complement strand
ATTTCTTTGTTAAATGTGGATTTTAAAATTTTATCTAAGATCCTTGCCCTTCGCCTTCAGCAAGTGTTACCTGCTGTTATTTCCCCTGACCAGACAGGCTTCATGGCTGGTAGACACTCTTTTTATAACACCAGAAGACTTTTTAATACCATCCTTTCTTCAAGTTCCGACACTGCCGAGGTTAAATTGTCTCTCGATGCTGAGAAGGCATTCGACAGGGTTGAATGGGAGTATTTGTTTTTCATTTTAAATAAATTTGGTTTCAGCACAAATTTCATAGTATGGATTCGATTATTATATTCTTCCCCTGTAGCCTCTGTGTACACCATGCAACGCATTCTAAAACCTTTCCCCTTTGTCGAGGCACTCGCCAAGGTTGCCCCCTTTCACCTCTATTATTTGCATTGGCTATAGAGCCATTAGCTATTTGGCTGCGAAGTGAGGAAAAGTTTGAAGGCATTACTCGGTTTGGAACCTCTTATAAACTATCTCTCTATGCAGATGACCTTCTTTTATATATAACTAACCCCACTTCATCATTACCACCAATCCTCCAAATTTTTGATTCGTTTGGCCAATTTTCTGGTTACAAATTTAATCTACAAAAGAGCGAAATGTTCCCAATCAATTTAGCAGCTGAGACACTTTCTCAATATCCTTTTTCCTTTAAGTGGGTTCAGGAAGGATTCAGATATTTAGGTGTATTCATCACTAAATCAGTCACAGTTATTTTCAGAAAGAATTTTAATTCCCTGCTAGATGCTTATAAAGAAGATATACAGAGATGGTCCTCTCTTCCTATGTCACTAATTGGCCGTATTAATTAGATTAAAATGACAATTTTGCCCAAATTCTTATCTCTCTTTCAACATATACCCATTTATATTAACAAGTCTTTTTTTGTTACTTTGAATCAGATAACTAACTCTTTTCTGTGGGGCGGCAAAAATGCACAGATAAGTAGAAAGGTTCTTGAACTTCCAAATTCAAAAGGGGGCCTTGCCTTACCAAATTTTCAACAGTATTACTGGGCCTGTAATATTACTAAGCTTTTGTATTGGACCAACACTTCAAGAGTCTGTGAAAACCCTATTTGGGCCAAAATAGAATTGTCATCCTCAAAATTTTCCCTTCATTCAATATGTTCACCATTCATATTCACAAATCGATTTTTTTCTTTTAGATAATAGAATGATGCACTCTGTCAATTCTTGTGACTATCATAGTATAGTCATCTCTGATCATGCCCCCACCTCTCTGTATTTAATGTTTCCACAAGCCAGAACTTATTTTAAACAATGGAGATTTAGTTCACATTTACTTTCTGATAACAATTTCAAAGATTACCTCACATCTCACATAAATCTATATTTTGAAATAAATGACAACAACTTTGTTAGCAGTAATACATTATGGGAGGCATTTAAATCTTATATGCGAGGACAGATAATTTCATATGTTTGTCAGTTGAGGAGATCTGAGAACTCCAAGATGGCATAAATATCTAACCAACTTTCTAAACTAGACCTTCAATATTCTCTGACCCCCTCACCCACAATTTACAAAGAACGGCTTCAACTCCTTTCAGAGTATAATTTACTTTTAACTCACAAAGTTGAAAAACAACTGTTGAGTGCCAAACAACATTTTTTTGAATTTGGTGAAAAAGCTGGCAAATTACTTGCATTTTAATCTCGAACTGCCCGCACATCTGGACTGATCTCCAAAATTAAATCTCCTACGGGTGACAGTTTTTGACCCATTCATTTGATTTTTTCAAAATATCACTCAGATCTTTATTCCTCGGAATGCGACTCAAATTATTGAGCAACCCTAACCCCTTCGATCAGCTGATATTCCCCTGCGTAAATGATGGCTCCACAAATGATTTGGGCAGGCCTGTGTCTATCACAGAAGTACAAGAGGCAATTCATTCACTTCAAAATGGTAAATCTCCTAGCCCCAATACTACAAAGTGTATATAATGAGGCCTTTCTTTCAGGGCGAATCCCAACAACCATATCTGAGGCATCCATTTCATTGTTGCTAAAGAAAGATAAAGATCCATTGCTCTGCAGTAGTTACATGCCCATTTCTTTGTTAAATGTGGATTTTAAAATTTTATCTAAGATCCTTGCCCTTCGCCTTCAGCAAGTGTTACCTGCTGTTATTTCCCCTGACCAGACAGGCTTCATGGCTGGTAGACACTCTTTTTATAACACCAGAAGACTTTTTAATACCATCCTTTCTTCAAGTTCCGACACTGCCGAGGTTAAATTGTCTCTCGATGCTGAGAAGGCATTCGACAGGGTTGAATGGGAGTATTTGTTTTTCATTTTAAATAAATTTGGTTTCAGCACAAATTTCATAGTATGGATTCGATTATTATATTCTTCCCCTGTAGCCTCTGTGTACACCATGCAACGCATTCTAAAACCTTTCCCCTTTGTCGAGGCACTCGCCAAGGTTGCCCCCTTTCACCTCTATTATTTGCATTGGCTATAGAGCCATTAGCTATTTGGCTGCGAAGTGAGGAAAAGTTTGAAGGCATTACTCGGTTTGGAACCTCTTATAAACTATCTCTCTATGCAGATGACCTTCTTTTATATATAACTAACCCCACTTCATCATTACCACCAATCCTCCAAATTTTTGATTCGTTTGGCCAATTTTCTGGTTACAAATTTAATCTACAAAAGAGCGAAATGTTCCCAATCAATTTAGCAGCTGAGACACTTTCTCAATATCCTTTTTCCTTTAAGTGGGTTCAGGAAGGATTCAGATATTTAGGTGTATTCATCACTAAATCAGTCACAGTTATTTTCAGAAAGAATTTTAATTCCCTGCTAGATGCTTATAAAGAAGATATACAGAGATGGTCCTCTCTTCCTATGTCACTAATTGGCCGTATTAATTAGATTAAAATGACAATTTTGCCCAAATTCTTATCTCTCTTTCAACATATACCCATTTATATTAACAAGTCTTTTTTTGTTACTTTGAATCAGATAACTAACTCTTTTCTGTGGGGCGGCAAAAATGCACAGATAAGTAGAAAGGTTCTTGAACTTCCAAATTCAAAAGGGGGCCTTGCCTTACCAAATTTTCAACAGTATTACTGGGCCTGTAATATTACTAAGCTTTTGTATTGGACCAACACTTCAAGAGTCTGTGAAAACCCTATTTGGGCCAAAATAGAATTGTCATCCTCAAAATTTTCCCTTCATTCAATGATTTGCTCTCAGTTTCCTATAAATAGTAAAAATGTCTCAGACAGTTTAGTGGTGACCATTTTAGGAAGCATTTTGGGTTAATCAGACCATCAGCTCTTGCACCTATAGTTAACAATGTATCTTTTCTACTATCATGTTCTGATCCAGTTTTTCGTGACTGGTCTTCTAGGGGTCTTGGAACCGTCAAGGACTTGTATGATAAAGGTATATTCTTATCATTTTTAGAATTGTCAGAAAAGTTTAATCTTCCTAAAACCCATCTCTTTCGCTTCTTTCAGATCAGACATTTTGTACACAATCAGTTTCCTCAGTTTCCTAATCTTCCTCCTGATTCAAAAATGGATACCATTCTTTCTCTTAGTCCAGATAGAAGAGGGCTAATCTCTGTCATTTATGAATCAATAGATTCTTGGAATTCTGACCCCTCTGAATCACTCAAGAGTACGTGGGAACAAGAGCTGGGGTTAACTATAAGTGAAACAGAGTGGGATTATATACTCGATTTAGTACATTCTTCTTCCATATGTGCCAGACACCGTTTGATGCAATACAAGATTCTTCACAGAGCCCACTACACTAACGCTAGATTAGCCAAAATATATCCAGACAGAAGTAACACTTGCAATAGGTGCCGACAATATCCTGCAAATCACACTCACATGTTTTGGTCTTTTCCAAGACTGACAAGAGTTTTGGTCTAAAATATTTGTTACTTTTGAAAAAACATTTAACATATCAGCCACTCCAAACCCTTTTACAGCTCTGTTTGGAATTTCTTTTAAGTCAAATTCGCTGTTATTGCTTTTACCATGCTATTGGCTAGGAGGCTTATTCTCCTTGAGTGGAAACATGCATCCCCTCCTTCATATGATAGATGGATAAAATAAATGATTTTGTGTTTAAAAATTCGTTTTTCATTAAAAGGGTCTTTAAAAACATTTTATAAAACATGGAAACCTTTCTTGAATTATATTGATACTATTGATCTGTCACTTGAAGATGCAGAAGAGGATTAACAGTTTTTTTTTTGGGTTTATTTATGTTTTTTTTCCTTTGTACATTTATTGTATCATTTAATAACTACACTTACACTATTATTGTTATTTGCATTTGTTTTTGTTATGTGGTTAAGATAATATGGGTAGAGGGGATGGGGGATTGGGGATTGGGAGGGAGAAAAGCAGAATTGTGGATTACTAATTTTTGTATATATATGATGTTGTATCTGCACAAAATTCCAATAAATATATTTGGGGAAAAAGGAAGTAAACTGTAACCAACAGAGCACTCCGTATTCTGGGAAGTTTGTGTGCATTGGGAATCATATTTTTTCATATAAAGCCAAGGTATCACTCATTTTACATACAGCACACAGTGAAAATGACATGAATATGACAGTGGGCAAATGCATAAAGTGCAGCATAATTTGAAATCACAAATTTAATATTTAAAGCATTCAATTCGCACGGACCGAAAGTCACACAGTGAACACGCGATCATGCAGGTCACATGCACACTTCACAAGATCTCACAACTGGATTCGACTAAGTTTGCAAGGTTTGTGAAATTAAATTTTCATTAGCCATTCAAAGATTTGTTTAAATGATGTAAATGCGTATTTGCTGCATGCTGACGGCAAACGAGAAAGTATTATAATGTTTGCCTTTCTATTACTAATAATATAAAAAAAAATCGTTATAATACTTTTTGTATACATTTTAATTCCTTTGTTTAACAGATCTATCAGATTATTAGACAGACTTCTATCCGTATTAGACAGAACTGTTAACGACGACGGCGAACAAGAGGGAGAATGTGAGCTGTGTGCTCAGGCACTGCCGCTCTCAGCGCCATCAAAATAAAAGTCCTGCATCGAACGCATCGGCAAAACAGAAAAATGTATCGGCCGATGCCGATATTTGAAAAATGCCAAATATCGGCCGATATATCGGTTGATCACTAAAAAAATCCCCACAAACCAGAAATATTATCCTTGCAAACTTTTAAAAGATAGACACATATGTCTGAGTATATACCAACAAAATATGATTTTTAATTTACATTTTTTAAAGCATACTGTACACACAAAAGTCTGACATTCACTCACAAACTTTTAAGAAATATACTCACAAATCTCTGAAAACAAATTTCTGAAAATATCCTCAAAATAATTATATATATATATATATATATATATATATATATATACACAAGACTTTATATAAAATATACAAACTTTTAAAAAATACATCCTCACCAACATAAAAAATAACCTCACAAATCTGAAAATATCCTTTAAAACTTTTGAAAAAATACTGATTGACAGATGCCTGAAAACAAGCTCACAAGCATGAATATCCTTGAAAATATATAAAATAAAATTACACACACTCAAACAGAAATGTCTAAAAAGTCTAAAATATCCTTAGATATCCTTGAAAACTTACACAAATCTTCAGAAATGTCAAATATCTTCACAAACTTCTAAAGAAGTCCTCAAAAATCTGAAACTATTCTTAGAAACTTTTGAAAAATATCATCATAAAAGTAAAAAAAAAAAAAACATCTTCACAAATGTCTAAAACTAAAAATGTCATCACAAATTCCTAAAGAAAAATCATCAAACTCACAAATTTCTGAAAATCAACAGAACTTAATGGGAAGCTCTCGGAAATATAAAGGTTTATGTATTTGCTCTAATTTTGGTCAAATTTGTCCCCTAAAGGTAAAAAATAGGACAAAACCTCTCAATGGGGAAATTTACATTTTCAAAACAATTAATAAAAATACTGTCATATGAAGAACCTAAAGAGTTTTCTATTAAAGACAGGGATGGTGTGGTTTAGGTCTACAGTTGTTCCAATTAGCTTTATATAAACAACAGAAGCCCTCATTTAGTAAATGTGTGTGCATTTCTGAAGCGAGTGGAGAAAAAGTGAAATGATGGGGTGGGGTACGAGTGGGCCTGTGTGGCTCTAGGGCGGATGGTAAACGGACAGTGAGATCCACTCCATCCATAAGCTCTATTGAGAAGCCAGAGATAAACATCATGTTTTGTATGCTGCGTGTGTTAGCGCGTGTCACTGTTGCACTAGCGTGTGTATGCGTGTATCTCCACCCACTGAGCTAATAAAGAGCTCATTCTGTCCCTGACAATAATACCCAAATCTGCCCTCAAATACACACACACACACACACGCATGTCATCATCCTCCTCCAAACAAAGAGAGCTGTTGTAGGACAAGGCCTCTGACCCACTCTTTCCACAAGTACACACACTCACACACACAGTCAATCTTAATCAAATCTCCAAAGAGTGAAGAAGAAATCATGGCCGGCCACTTCAATCAACACTACATCGGTTCTGATGCTGATGATTGCATTGAGAACATCGAAATAACATCATAGGCATGTTTAATATGACAAAAGACTTTGTCGAAGGGTTTTAATTTCCTGAAGGGAAAAAGCCCTAGAAAGATCTAGAAAAGTTTTGAGAAAGCAAAAAGGTGCATTTAATATTGTTTGACTTTGATCATATGATCAAAAACAGTTCTTCAAAATATCTTCTTTCGAGCTTCCAGGAAAAAAAAAGTCACACCATGTGTCCAAACTACACATGACGTGATGCCGTGATGCGTGGTAGAAGGCATCTTTTCCATATTAATCTGAGTTTTTGTCCAAACCAGCCGCGATGGCGACACGCAAAATTTCTATTTTAGAAACGGTTTCTATTTCTGCAGCATCGCGGCTGGAACAACAACATACAAACTATTACAGTGATAATCTCAGGTACTGATTATGTGCTTTATTCAATGTTAAAAGTGTCTAATGTCAGTTTTAATATCATATTGCGTGACATTTATAATCATACTGAAAGCAACAACCAATAGTTTACCTTAGATATAGAAAATAAATTTAAGCAAACTTGTATGTTAAAGCTGCAAACTCAGTGTGAACCAACAACATAAAGCATAACAACCAAATTATAGAACCAAATTCCATAACAAAGATGGTATGTCACTAAGTATGGACTTTTAACAGTATTAAAAAGGTTTAATATTTATGAATTTGATTATAAACATATCCATTATCCAGACTAAAACTGGCACTTCGATGGCTTTGTAAAGTAAAAATTCTTAGCAAGTAGCTACTGTGAGTTTAAATAAACAAGCTCTGATGAGTTCTTTTGGGTCAGTTTTGACAAAAGAGGGATGAAATCTAATAAGGAAGGGAATGAGTATTTGGGTGTCCATCGTGCTTGGAGCCAGACAGGAAATGTCCTGACGTTCAGTGGAACATCAAACAGTGGGACAATAGAATTCAGTTTTTGCGGAGTTTCCACTCACGTGTGGCAGGAAGGTGATGAGTCGAGTCCCAGAGGGTTGCCCGCAGGAGAACATAATTGAAACAACACCCCGAACTCCATCAACATCAAGTCAAATTCCAGTCAGGATTAGAGCATTAGCCCAGACTTTAACACATGCCATAGAGTGGTCAAGAAATGTCTGAAAAGGAGCATTTGTCCTGGAATAAATAGACGTCACAAGCTGCAGGGTTGAATGTGAAAGCCTTGTTGTGAGTTTGAGAAGTGTCAGATTGAAGGTATGAATCAGATGGAGGAGTAGAGTGTGGGATTGTGGGGTAGGGAGGCGGTGTAGATGTGGAGGAATGGCAGTGAGTCATTGACATCATGAAAGAAAAAAAGAATGGAGAGGAAATAAGACAAAGGGAAAAAAGAAGAGAGGAACAAGACCATACGGTCTTACAGGGAATTACAAACTGTTACCAGAAAATAATTACAACTCATCCCTCAGTTTATTCAAACACAGATTTTTACAACATTTATTAATCTGGGTTAATGTTAATTTAAGACATTAGCTTGAACATGCTTAAAATGTATAAGCATATGTAGAAATTAACATTAATGCCATTTCAAATGCTTTTTCAATTATCTGTTACACTCAGATAAACATTAAAATAAAAAAAGGTCTGATGTTACTTCATTTTCAATGCGACTTTAATGCTAATGAAGTGAATTGAAACAATGGAAGTCTCTGTGGCATTGTATTGGGATAAACTTTACAATACACATGGTTTCAAAAGTAAGAATAAAAATCACTTATTTGTGCAAAGTTACAGGGAGTATTTCTTGTAATGTAGACCCTGTAACCTTTTCATGATACGTGGGAGACAATTTAAGTAACTTTATAGCCCAAATAACACATTTTTGTACCAAAGAATTAATGCGAGCACTTACACAAAAATACAACCTACACATTTCTGCTTTTAATTCTGTGCCCTCCGCATTCACAGTAATGCGCTGTTTACTCTGACTAAGGTCTGCAGAGAGAGGAAAGAGAACAGAGGACTCAAATGAGAAGTTATGTGCGGCTCCTTGACCTTCTGACGAGGGCAATGCAAATATCTCCTGCCCAGAACACAGAGAGGAACTCATGCTGAGAATGATCAAAGCACAAGGTCTCTATCTGACAGCAAATGAAGGTCCACCAGTCCAACAATTACCAGGTTCAGATTTCAAAAAGCACTTTGTGCCACTCTTTGTGCAGTGTTTCCAGATTGAGCAGTTTGAAGTCACTGAATTTAGCTAGTTTTGATTGAACTGTATGAAAGGTGTGCTTGGGAAGGTAGATGAAAAATATTTTGTGATGATTTGGGTGCATTTTAAAAGAAATATAAAATTAAATAACAAAAAAGATGTTCGATGCGGTCCATAAGCGGTGTTGCCAAATTCTGAATGTTCTACACAGGTAACTTATACACAAGTGACTTACACAGTTTGGGAGTAAAACAAGTTTCTTAGCAAAGTGAGAAGAAATTAAAGAAAGCCTTCAGAAATATAGTACAATGACCCTGAAAGTCATATTCTGATGGCCATATGAGACTCTTAATAAAATGGAGAAATGTTGCATCATGGGACTTCTCCCCTGCCCAGGCCATGATTTAGATGTGGAAGCCTGTAGAGATGCTGGAAACCAGTGTTTCCAGGATGTAGCACTTTTGGTGATCAGATCACTTATTCCTCGATTCACGGGCTTATACATAATGAATGGTCATCAGTTGTGTTCCAAATTCTAAAAGCGTTTTGCTCTATGAAAAAATAGACTCTTCTAACTGAAGGTACTAAGGTTTAGACTGGCAATCTGACAACCGTATCTGTGTCGGTGTGTGTTTGTCTAAGTCTGACAGGGACAGTCTGAGAGAAGTCACTTATAATTACAGCAACAAGTGGCTTGGCTTCATAGCTATACTTTCTTTCAAACACAAGGGAAAATACACATTTGTGTGAACTGAGCACACATTCGCATTTGTAATGACAGAGTGAAGAGGAAGGGTGACATCATAGTTTAGCACAGCTGTCAGCTTGTAAACAGTTTACACTTCACTCTCATTATACCTTCTGTTTTGTAACGGAATACATTTAGGCTCAAAATCTGATCTGGGAAAAACAAACAATAGGCTAAAAATAGAGAAGAGAAGTAAAGTAGAACTTGGATTATCAAACATAAGTGGTAGAGCTTTTAAGACCGTGTTTATGTCTTCTGGATAACTGATGGAAAAACACACCAGCACACACATACACATACAAGCATTAATCCTGCACTACGCTGTTAACATGGGATCTTGTCAGTGTTTGCAATCATGCAAAATCTCTCTTCCTAACAACAGCTCCAACTGTCTCCTAACTGCCATGGATTACATGATGTGATTCCCTAAATCCAATCCCATATAGCACACCATTACACACTATTGCTGCAAAGTCTGGCTTTACATCAGTAATCAGCAGTACACATAGAGGCCTACTCACTGATACAAATAAGGACTTGACAAATGCTACAGAATCTATGAGATGAGGCAGGACTTCACTAATGGGTTATGTTGGGAAAATATTGTCAATTGACTGAATTCATTCCGATTGATGAATCTGAATGTAGTGTTTAAATGAAAGCTAAATAAAGTGATCGGGTGATCGGGTTGATGTGCGCGTTTATATGCAGAATTAATATGTATCCATTTATGGATAAATATACATATAAACCTCTGTGCCGTGCTGCTCATATTTATCACGCAGTAAAAATGCCCCTCCCCGTGCCCAAAACGGGTTGCCTGTGGATGAGAATCCAAAACAAGGACTGGTGGGAGGTTGTCCTGCTCCACTTCACAGTTGCCGAGTGAAAGGAGAGTTTTATAATGACAGGACATGCATTTATACAACACTTTATTCAAAAGGAAGAGCCGTTCGTTCAGTGCGTCATATGTCATTACGTTATTTCTGTGTCATTGCACATGCGCAGTCCTTTCAGTTTCGGGGTTCAATCCGATCGAGTGTTTACATGCACTCTCAATCGTATTAGAAAAGGAATAAACCACCCCCTTCAATCGGATCGAAATTTAATTCCGATCGAGCTCAATCGGATCGATTAAGGTGTTTACATGAAGGCTTTTCAGTCCGATTGAGCCATCAATCCGATTACAAACGGATTATTTGGTTGCATGTAAACATAGCCACTGAGAACTGATCCACGAGATTAGGCACAGACAGCACATTCCAAAAAATATTCCTTTAAGCAGTCACAATAAAACCTTTCATGGTTTCAGGTTTCTTTCAACAAAACAGATATTTTGTTTAGTTTGTTGATTTTTACACTCTTTCTGAGTCTTAGAATTAAACAGGGAACACTGTCTTTAAAATGTGGTTAAAGCGTACTGCTGAATGTATTGACAAGCATTTATGGTAAACTAAAATATACTTTAATGTAGGGCTGCACAATTAATCGAATTTCTAATCGCGATTACAATTATGGATGCCACAATTACGTAATCGTTCAAAGCGGCAATTAATCGTTCAAAGTCCACTTATGTTATTCTGTGTGCTTAAGATGCATTTTTTTCTTTCTACAGGTCATCTTAAGGGTTTTTCCCATTATTTTAATTTTAGTTTTAGTATAACACAGGGGTAGGCAAGTTCGGTCCTAGAGAGGCACAGTCCTGCAGAGTTCAGCTCCAACCCTAATCAAACACACCTGAACAAGCTAATCAATGTCTTCAGGATTACTAAGGCTATAGGCAGGTGAGGTTTTTTTTTCAGGGTTGGAGCTGAACTCTGCAGGACTGCGGCTCTCTAGGACCGAACTTGCCTACCCCTGGTATAACATTATAATACCATTCATATTTTTACTTTTTTATAATTTAAAGAAGAAACCAATCTGATTTATAGTTGACATTTGAGGCTTAATACTATAGAAAAGCAATAAAAGTTTTTCAGTTAGAGTGTTTTCAGCTGGTTTATTTTCATATAAAAATACGGCATGCAGTTGCATTAAACAATGGTATAAACATCATTCAATGTAAATTGTGATAATCGTAATTAATAATCGCAATTACAATTTCAAGGGAATAATCGACAATTATGATTTTTGTCATAATCGTGCAGCCCTACTTTAATGTCATTTCTATTGAAACTTTTATCTCATGTATTTCAGTAAATTTGTAATGATAGTTGCAATTTGGTACATTTAAAATATATATTGTTTTTAAATGTAATATCAAAAACAAACTACAGTTTAAAATTTTAAAGTGAAAGTGATGTGACATGTGGCCAAGTGCACACACACAGCAGTGAACACACACAAACCGTGAACACAGTGGGCAGCCATTTTTTTGCTGTGGCGCCCGGGGAGCAGTTGGGGGTTCGGTGCCTTGCTCAAGGGCACATCAGTCGTGGTATTGAAGGTGGGAGAGAGCGCTGTACATTCACTCCCCCCACCTACAATCCCTGCCTGTACGAGACTCTCTAACCATTAGGCCACGACTTCCCCCAATTGTAAGTACTTTACATGTACCTTAGTGTTAGAAGTAGTAATTTATTTTTATTGCCATGTCGGCATCTAAGGCTTTTTTCATGGCAAGTACGGAGTTGGAATAAATCTACAAACACAAAATAAAACCAAATAAGCACAAAAATACAGCAGATAAAATTCTACAAGATTTTTTAAATTAACATATGATAAAAAAAATCTAAAATCTTCAGGTAAAATTTTACTAAACAAGTCCCTTGTTACTCAAAACATTAAAAAGGTACTATAAAGCATGACAAAAAAATATTAAAATATTTGGTTAAGAATTTTATGTAAAACTTTAAAATGTTTAATTTGACATTATTATAAAGTGTACCTAAGTATGTTAAGAACGTGTGCTCTTTTTAAGTACTATTATATAGTATTTTATTCATCAATATTATATAATCTGCAAGTACAGGTGTTTAATATATATATTTATTTATATTTAATAGATATCTTTAAGATTTGAGTTAAACTACAATGTCTCTGTTCAATGAAAGTCAATAGGGTTCTGTATCAATAATGCATCCAGGTTAGAAACAAATAAAAATCATTTAAAAGTTGCAAATAAGATTACTCAAGTTTTTTTTTTTAAATGCCATTTCAATTTAAAAATAAAACTTCAAAATATCACATTTGATTCAATGTGTATACTTGCCGTTTCTTTTGTTCTTTGTTTGAAGGCTTCAAAGACCAAAGAACAAAAGAAACGGCAAGTATACACACTGAATCAAATGTGATATTTTGAATTGAAACGGCATTTTTAAAAAAAACTTCAAAATATCACATTTGATTCAATGTGTACACTTGCTGTTTCTTTTGTTCTTTGTTTGTTAAATGTACTAGCCATTTCTGAGTGGAAATTGTTTCTACACTATTGGTGAAATGGCAGATTTACTATCTCTTTAACAAATCCCACATCCCCAGTAGTGGTTTAACTGCGCTGGATCATACACTGATGGTAATCAATAGGTTGTTTGATTGATTACATCCAGCACTGAACCCTCATGTGGCTCAGCCCTAGCGTATGGGGTCTGTCCTGAGAAGCCTTCAAAATAAAGGCAGAAAGTGGATCACTCTCCATCCACTTTGAGGATCAGCACTGATCTGGTAAAGCAGGTGAGTCATGAACGAAAATAAAGGTACAAATGAGCAAATGCAGATCAGGTCAGAAAATGGAGTGAAGGCTAAAACTGTCGGCTGCTCAGAATACATTGACCTGTCTGTACTGTAATGAGATCAGCTCCTGCACAGGTAAACGGACCGGGATTACTGAGAGATCAGACTCAATACGGTTATAACTCTCCAGTGGAAGGGTCAATCCCATAACGCAACACAAGAGTCGGACGCTTTAGCTGCCTCCTCTACAATTAGACTGAGCAGAAATAGGCCTCAGTCTGCATTGGTCAAACTAAAACAGTCCAGGATTTTACTTTTAAAATAGTAAATGCTTAAAAGGTTGGATGTGTTTGAAGATGGACCATGTTTTGTAATGATCAGCATATTTTGGTTGGTCCAAAGATGGTATAAGGAGGAAAAGACAGACCGGTCGTAAATAATAAAAGGGACAAATTGTAACCCTCAAAATAGTTGTTGCAGAAATTAACTCGGTTAAAAGAGAATTAAAGATCCTCTCTTGTCTGGCCTGGTAACCGAAAGGTAACCATTAAACCACAAGGGGGATTGTGTCTGAAATCAGTCTACTGTAAATTGTGTACTGTAAACTTTATTGTAAACAGGAATAAAGGCAAAGACAAAAGACTTACCTGAGAGCTCTGCTGAGTTTGTCGTAGTTCATCTGAGGTTTGCACTTGCGGGCGCCCCACAGCCTGGCCACCTCATCAGGGTCTTTGATCACAAACTCCCCGTAATCTCCTTGCCAGGCAATCACATCATGATACTCCTCCTTCCTCAGCAGCTCTAGGATAAAGTGCCACAGCTGGATCTGTCTGGAGCCAGGACTGGACTCCGGCTTATAGGCCCAGTCTGGGAACGTAAGCCCTACAGAGATGGAGAGAGCAGAAAGGAGAGATCAGACTATGATTGATATGTACAGATGCAAAGAAAGATGACTGCTGGGTAATGTTATTCACTGACTAACAAGACCAGTGATCCTCCCTTTCACTGCTGTCATCATCATATTCAGTAGGCATGTACACTGCATCATACTCTATATTGCATGTATATCATATCAAGGTCTGACCTTGGCCATGGACAGATCCGATTCCCCTACTTTTCAGTTTACATATAAAATAAAGCCCAAATCCTCTAAAATAAAATTACAACTCTGGCCAATACCAATAAATGGCCAATATTAAAATTCTTTACAACTTTATCTAAATCAATTGAAAATAAAACCGCACAAATTACAATTACTGTGAATTATAGCATCATCACAACATTATAATATGAGCATGAAAAATGGATATATTTACTTTCCTAATATACAGATTTATAGATATATATACGGTATATAGATTTCCTAAAGATTACAATTAACAGTGCTATTACCATTGTTTTTAAAAAAATTACTTAAAAATAGTGGAAATGGGCAAAACCATAAAGTTTCCAGTGTTGACAAATATATATCCCTATTTGTATTCATGCATTAATTATAATTATGAATTATTACTTTTTTTAAATTACAAGGTTGGAGGTTACTGGAAATTGGCATTTATTATTAGGTCAATTCAGTCTATACATTTATCTGTGTCAGGTTCCAATAGCACTACACTCTTAAAAATAAAAGTGCTTCACGATGCCATAGAATAACCTTTTTGTCTAAATGGTTCCATAAAGAACCTTTAACTTCTGAAGAACCTTTCTGTTTCACAAAAGGTTCTTTGTTGGCGAAAGAAGGTTCTTCAGATTACAAAAATGTAAGAAAGAGATGGTTCTTTAAAGAACCTTTGACTGAATGGTTCTTTGTGGAACCAAAAATGGTTCTTCTATGGCATCGCTTGAAGAACCTTTTGAAGCACCTTTATTTTTAAGAGTGTAGTTAACCATCTTTTTTACTTAACATTAAAATTATTTTACAAGCAGGTAACAGATAATTAACTGCATAAAATGCATATCTTTCATGCAATGCAAGTCACTTTAGAAAAAAAGCTTATACCGAATGTATAAATGTAAATCTTCAAAAAGCTCTATATCGTCACATCTCTTATCATCAATCACCCTGAGGTCTGATTTGAGAGTCACCAGCAACCTCACTCTCAACCTAACACACAATCTGATGCGATTGGCATATTCTAGAATCAAGAAATGATTCTAAAGGGCTGCAAAGAGGATGGAGAGTGTCCAGTCACTGAGGGTGAGGACGGGTGAAGTGGGGTCAAGCAGTGTCAGGTTAGGCTCAGGCTGTTAAATGTCGGATAGGGTAATGGCTCACAGTGGTTCCTCAACAACTGATCCTCTTAACACTCAGTTTCACACACAGAGGCCCTTCTCTCTCTCTCTCACACACACACACACACACACACACATTTACTTGGCTATGTAAATCGGGACATTTTATAGACTTCTAATTAAATAATATAACCTAACCCTAACTTACAACCAAAGAGGAAACTTTCTGCATTTTTACAGTAAAATATTTTTTTTTCAAAATCAAAACTTTATTCATTTTATACCACTTTTACAATTGAAGACATCTCCAATAGGAGGTTTCGTCAGATTTGGCTCACTTATGGTTACAAATATGTCCCAAATAAGTAGGTACACACCCAAACACAGGGAAAGTTTTTCTTTACCAGACAGCTTTACTTTGTGATTTAACCATTATTCAAACTGTCTAAACGATCTCTATTGGAGCTTCCTTGAGTTTAAATTCATTTAAACCTTCATTTCTTTCTTGAATTCATTCCTGCAGAATAAAATAGGTATTTTCTCTGCAAAACCATTCTCATTTATACCTTTATAAGGCATTTGGGATACTTTTGTATCCATTTTAGATCAGACTATGTAGAGTTTAAAATCAACCTTGAATCAGTTTTGCTTTTATTATAAATGATACAAACACTCCTCAACAACTTCCGACAATTTACTGATTCGTAGAATCAGACAAATCACTTCCTCTTGATGACTCAACAGATCTAAAATACACACTCAAGTGGTTGTTTTTCCTGTTTCTACCTACCAACAACCTGAACAAAATTTTTTCTTTCTTCAAGACAGGAACCCAGTGAAAAACAGTGCCTTTTCTATACATTTTGAGAGGCAGTTGATAAATAAATGTCAATGTCTTTTTACACTCGGACTGGAAAGACGTTTACAGAAGTACATTTACTGAACACTGAGCACATCCTATAACCTCTACTTGCTCTCAAAACATCACACACACACACACACACACAAACTCTTAGAGGGTACATCTGATTGTTCCTTTAAGAGGTCAAATGTACCATGCACCAGAGTGCGAAGTCTGACTTCAGGAACTGCAGACGGGGATCTGGTTTCACAGCTCATATTCTCTCTCTCTCTCTCTCTCTCTCTCACACACACACATACATACACACACACACACACGTGCACACACATGAAAAGGATCCTTGCTAAGAAGTTTGAGCTAAATTCAATATGTCTGTCAAACTCCCTGATGAACAATGAAGAGGAGACACTATGAGTCTCACACACACACTCACCAGCAGGCACAGATACAGTTACTGCTCTATCGTAACACACAAACATCAGTGTTGATTCACATTCAGATCTGCAATCACTCATACAATTCAACTCATCCAGCGCTCTGATTCAGGTGTGATCTGAATAAATGTGCTGTGCCAGTCGAATTATCTCTATATTCGTCTCAGGATGAACAGCTGTGAATAAACTCTAACAGTGAGCTCATGTTTTAGGATGAAACCTCTTCAGGCACTGTGTGTGTGTGTGTGTGTGTGTGTGTTATTAATCATGTTACAGATGATTACAGAGTGTCCCAGCATAAATGCTCTGTAATGGCCCATGTTTCACACCCACATCGTATCACACGACACCCCTGCATTTCTCAGAAATACACACCTATACATACTAACACAAGTATGAAAACTACCGTTCAAAAGTAAGGGGTCTGTAGGATTTTTTTATGTTTTTGAAGCATTTTAAAAGTATTTTATGCTCTCAAGGCTGATATATTATTATTTATTTATTTGACATAAAATAATATTGTAAATTTTAATACAATTTATACTATCCGTTTTCTGTTTTAATATCTTTTAATTTCTTTGTAAAGCCATTACTTTAGTTTATAGTGTCACATAATCCTTCAGAAAACATTTCATTATGCTGCTCTGCTGCTTAAGAAACATTTCGTATTATTATTAGTTGAAAAAAGTTGCTTAATGAAGTGTGAAAGCGTGTTCTTTAATGAACAGAAAGTTGACAAAAAGTGTTTATTTTAAATAGAAATATTGGTCACATTTTATTTTAAGGTCAAATTCTCTGTATTTACAAACCATTAACTATAACTTTTGCCTCAAACTACTAATATGCTGCTTATTAATAGTTAGGTAGTTGTTAAAGGTGCAGTAGGAGAACTTGGAAAATGCTAACTTTAGCCTGATAGCACTGAAAGCGAACATCCCACTCTCCCTGCAATTGCCGTCCAAAGACACGCCCCCTGAACGCATATAAGCTCACAGACCAGAATATCAGAGACAACATTACTACAATAGGCTACATCAGCGGTTCCCAATTCCAGTCCTCGCACTGGATGTGAAGACATGTGTGTGTGGGTGTAATGTGTGTGAAGACGTATGCTAATACATACGTTGACCGAGTGTTTTGATTGGACAAACATTTCTTGGTCCTACACCTTCCACAGAATATATAAATATAGATAAATACATTTAGACCACTTAACTTAAAGGTGTAATAGGTGATTGTCTTCAGAAACATTTTTTGTTATGCTGGTTGAAAGTCTCTTCACATCCCGAAAGCAATCATTAAGTTAAGTGGTCTAAATGTATTCATCTGTATTTATATATTTTGTGGAAATACGTTGAAGTTTACTTCACTTCGGAACATGGGCTGGAATTGGGAACCGCTGATGTAGCCTATTGTAGTAATGTTGTCTCTGGTACTCTGGTCTGTGAGTGCACGTATATGCATTCAGGGGGCGTGGCTTTGGACGGCGATTGCAGGGAGGGTGGGACATTCGCTTTCAGTGCTATCAGGCTAAAGTTAGCATTTTCCAAGATCTCCTATTGCGCCTTTAATGATTGCTATCGGGATGTGAAGAGACTTTCAACCAGCATAACAAAAAAATTTTCTGAAGACAATCACCTATTGCACCTTTAAGTTTAGATGTTGAGTAGGATAAGGGATGTAGAATATGGTCATGCAGAATATGTGCTTTATAAGTACTAATAAACAGCCAATATGTTAATAATAGGCATGCTAATAAGCAACTAGTTAATAGTGAGAATTGGTCACTATATTAGTGTTATTAAGTGTTACCAAAATATTTCATGGTCAATTATCAATTTAGTGCATCCTTGCTGAAAAAAAGTATATTTTTTTGGCTTGCAAATATGGAATGGATGACGCATCCGCAGTTTTACATCACAAAAAGTTTTGTTTCACAGTGCAAACAAAAATACGCAGGAACCTTCACATAATCCAAGGTCGAAATAGTTGAATAAGCTTTTATTTTACAACAACATTTTAATAAAAGCGACCAATCATCACTAATGTTCATCACCAACTTAAGATTTAAAGGAAACTAAGTCTTTACAAATTTCTTCTTTGTGCACATCCACAGAAAATAAAACCTGCACTGGTTGACAATGATGACACTAAAGGTTGTTCTGATGGCATTTCATTTTCCCAGACAAAAGCCTCTTATACTAGTAACTAGGTTATTATTCCCCTTTATTCTAATTCTATTGGTGGATTAGGACACACATATTTGAACAAACCTTTAAATTGGGATGTTTACACAAAATTTACCAAAAAATTTTTATTAAAATTTTGGAACTGAAATGAATCAAATCGGATTGTGTCGAAAGATTCCGACTCCTAATAGTTTCTATGATTTACGCAATGCAGAAATTTGGGGAAAATTAAACCGATTTCAAAGGACTCGAAAAACTTCTAACTTCTAAAAAGTCTAAAATCAAGCCCTAATGTAAAAATCTAACAAGCCATGGAAACTGTACATAACTGACAACTTCTTGTTTTTGAAAGTAAAAAAAAAACACGTGTGTGATGATGAGTTGTGTGTCCTAAGGAGTTGTGCGAGTGTCTTAATAGCATACTGGGTTGTGTGTGAGAGTGTATGACCTCATCCCCCCACCCTACTTAACCTTTGTGACCTTCGCCACCCCACCCCACCCCACCCCCCGTACGCCGCCATCTCTCTCTCCCTCTCTCTCTTTGCCCCGCTCCCCCCAGGGCGAGACACTAGATCCCCATTACAGAGGAGAGAAGACAGACCAACAAACACACACACACTGCATCAATAATGCAACAACCTGACTGCCTGAGTGTGTGTGGTTGAGAGATATTCTCTCTGTCCTGGGACACCGGAGTGTTTGAGAGTTAAAAAGGGAGAAGAAAACTTAGAAGAACGTGGAAAACCGAGCGAGATGACCGAGAGAAGAGACAAGACAAGAAACAGAAGAGAAAATAGATGAGAGAACAAGGAAAAGAAAAGAGGGGGCCTGAGGAGGGGGTGGGAGAGAGGGAAACAATAGAGAGAGGGAAAGGGGGATGGGGTGAGAGAGAGAGGGATGAGATCATAGCTCTTCTAGTAGTCTGTTGTCACTCAGGTCAAATTGCCTCCCCCTCTCTCTCTCTCTCTCTCTCTCTCTCTCTGAGGCATCGATTGCACTCAAGAATGTAAATCTCGCAGGCACTCCTGCATTTTAGTCTTACATAGGAAGTATTTAAAGAATTCAGAGCATCCAAGGAAACTACCGCTCTGCTCTGCAGTGGCGTGTTCATATAGAAAGAAAGACAGGACGACTCACAGAGACGCACTTTCACACTAATGCATTTCTAGACCTCATTCCACATTTTCCTAAAATGTCTGAAAGAGATCAAATACTGGAGGAGGGCAGACATGCATCTGTCACTTGAACTGCACACCATCAGATCCCAAAAAACTCTGATCTTTATATCAATAGTTCATTCATTTTCTCTACAAGAAAGTAGTCTTAATATGTACTGTAATATTTAGTTTTTTTTATGGTTAATTCATATTATATTTTAATTCATATTTGATTTCAAACTGTTATTTTAACCCTTTTGATTTTGAGTGTGTTGACTGGCGTTAACTCAGTTTATTACTTAGTTACTTAAAAAACTTGTTTTGGCTTGTGGAACTAGTTGCATTAACACAGACTACCCAAATTTTGTCTGAAATGTAAGTTATTTAAAGGGATAGCTAACCCAAAAATGAAATTGTTGTCATTAATTACTCACCCTCATGTCGTTCCAAACCCATAAGACCTTTGTTCATCTTCAGAAAACAAATTACCGTAAGATATTTTTGATGAAATCTGAGCGCTTTCTGACTCTCCATAGACAACATGGGTACTACAGCATGGGTACTACCACGTTCAAGGTCCAGAAAGGTAGTAAGGACATTGTTAAAATAGTCCATGTGACATCAGGGGTTCAACTGTAATGTTATGAAGCTACGAGAATACTTTTTTGGCGGTTTTGTAACTTTATAATCTTCTGTGCGTTGATGCTTTAATAAAACTATATGCAAAACCACTATGCTGATAAAGTACTTTGAAATTGAAACTGAGAAAATGAGCAGACAAGAGAGAGAGACTCAAAATAACTTCTCAAAAAGTTCTGAAGGAGTTTCTGTCAGGCAGCACAGAGGAGGGATTCAGTTGTTGGCTGGAAAAAAGCAAAACAAAGACAGCTCTTCCTCTGTCTCCACTTTTCTCAGATGGGAGCTGCCAACAAAGAGAGTTTGGAAAAAGAGGATGGATAGATAAATCAAATTCATTATGATTCAGAAGGATATCATTCTACATCGCTCTCCAAAAGTACTGCAGCCTTTTCTTCTGTTTCCAACAGGACTGAGCAGTATGGGCACAATTTCATTTCCTGTCATTTCTGTGGCACTAGATCTTTATGTAACGTACACTGGACCTGTGACTGTTCCCTGGTCATTTCCACACCTCTGCTGAGACTGTGAGCAAGTATGTGTGTGTATGTAAACTGATAGAAAATAACTCGGTGTGAAGAGAAAGGAGACAGATCATCTGTGGTTTAACACTAACAGGTGAGTGTGAGGGCTGAATGTAGCACAAAGTCAGCATTCAAAGTGTGTGTCTTGAGGCCACAAGTGAATTTGTGAGTGTGTGGATGAGCATGTTGAGACCGATCTCTTTTTGACAACATACTGTGTGTCTTAAGTCCTTTTCTAATGAAACTTTTCTCAAAACTGTGCCACGTTACCTGAACATCATAACCTTCTCACAAAAGCCAGTGTTTGTTTATATATATCTCTCTGTTTTAAAATTCAGTGTAATTTAATTTAGTCACATGACATTACAAGCTGCTTTGATGTTAAAAAATATTTTAAAGGGTTAATATCATACATTTTCCAATTATTATTCAATAAATTCTGCTTATGAAGGTTCAAAAGTTTACTGTGCCACAAAAATAAATATTTTAGTTTTAATTTGATTGTAAAAACTGAAACGCCCACATCGCATGTGAAATGAGCTGTGCTCCAGTTCTCACACACTGGCTTGAGAGTTTGCTGTAAGTGTAGTTTTTAACTCCTGTATGCTTCTGCATTACATTATTGCAAATTCTGCATTACATTGCGATAGGATCACAAAAGAATCCATTATAAAATAAACACATTACGTTCAGGCTGAAATTATCATGGATCTTGTAAATACTATTCTTTAGTGTGACAAAAACTCCACTCCAGCACTGGTCACCTGTTGGTAGAACAGTGGTTTTACTGGCTAAATACAATGAACCAATACCATGAATTTAGTGAAACCATACTAGTACTGTTTAAGATTATTTATACAGAAAAAAAGACAGACAGCATGCATTACAACAGAACCTGTGTATGAACAGGGTTAAATTGAACTGTCCACTGTAAACACTCACACGCACACAAGAGCTGTTTCATGATGTGCCTTGAAGAACTTAGAAATTAGACCAGGGGGTTAGTGGTAGCCTTGAAGCTCCAAAAATAGACACAAACACACTGGGGTTATTGTTTTAGAGACAGAGAGAGGGAGGGGGGGGGGCAAAGAGAGAAAGCGCAAATGAAAGGATGAAACACAAAGTTAAGGGGTTTCACACTTTTTCGCTGTAACTTTCTTCTTTCACACTCCAGTACTTCTCCAACCAGTTACAGCTCTTTCCAGGAACCGAGAGAGAGAGAGAGAGAGAGAGAGAGGGAGAGAGAGAGAGAGAGAGAGAGAGAGAGAGAGGGGCAGAGTGGGAGGAAAAAAAAAAAACAAATATTTT
>NW_015505608.1:490846-514590 GCF_001515645.1 Sinocyclocheilus grahami | reverse complement strand
GAGAGAGAGAGAGAGAGAGAGAGAGAGAGAGAGAAGGGGGGAGAGGTATGCAATGAAAAAAACAAATATTTGCATAATTTCTCTTTTTGAATTCCTGACACAAAAAGACAAGCACTTAGTGTGTGTGAAGAAAACAATTACTTCCTCAGAAAGCTCACAACAAAAACACACTGTAGTAAATGATAGCTACCCCAAAAATAAAAATTCAGTCATCATTTACTCATCCTCATGTCATTCCAAACCTGTATGACCTACTTTCTCTCATGGAACACAAATGAAAACCTGTGGAAGATTCTCCAAACCACTCTTTTCCGTACAATGAAAACATACTGTGATAAGGCACTGCTCAAAAGAACTCAAAAGAAAATGACAAAGTCATAAATATCATTATTGCATATTGTTAGTGGACCCAGAATCCACCCATGCTGAACCCCTTTTCACAAGGCCACATATTATTCGAAATATTCCTTTTCTCCACTGAATAAAGTAATATGGGTTTGGAACAACATGAGGGTAAGTAAAAGATGACAGAACTTTTTGGGTGGAATAGCTAAGCATGTCTTTCTTCACACACATCTCTTTACGCATTGTGAGTGTTGAGTATGTGCAAAATATTAGTACACAGAGGAGAGGTGGAACATCCTGCATCCCAGAGCTCGGAGTATATTTGTCTTCTCATCCTCCGCTCATTACACTTCTATCTCTCCTTTCCATCTCTCTCTGTGAACATCACTTATTCACTCAATCCCTAGACAAGAGCCACTCATCCCCTATCACTCTCTCTCTTATTTAAATTACCATCTCAAACTTCTCACACTACTGCAGTCAAACACTTCATTCTATTTCCACTCTCTCTTTTTCACAGACACACACACACTCACAAACACTATAGCTATATTAAGAGAAGACCCCTCACAGACTCACTGGTTTTACCAAGATAATGACATTTACTTCATCCTACCCATAAACCCAAACTTAAAGGGATAGTTCAGACAAATATGTTGTTTGAAACTTTTACTTTTATGAGAATTATCTCTATCTATGCATGATTTGTGAATCTTTCAAATAGTAAAAGACACTTAAAATGCCATTACATGTCAGTTCTCGGCATGTTTCACTACATTTGCAAGGACAAAATTTGACCCACACAAGTATAGTCACACACATACACAGCCTCTCTCCAGTTAGTGTTAATGTTCCAACAGGTAGGTGCGAAAATGAGAGTTCAGCCCACCCACCTTAACACATAACTGATCAGAGTGTGAGTGTTTATGTAAGATTGTTAGCGGACCCAGTACCCGCCCCTGGTGAACCCCTTTTCTCAAGGTCACTTTCTCAAGGTACCCCAATTGTGTCAAACAGCACAAAAATTGCAGGTAAGATATATCAGCCAAGTGACGCAACCGACTGATGTGTCATTGACAGGCTATGAAACTGACAGGTTATATCACCCCCATGTCTCTGAGTATTTGAATGGTGTGGTTGAATGCCTGTACAGCAGGAGCAGTAGGGTTAAACGCACTAGAGAGTTACAGTAAAGTGTGTTAACGTACGCGTTCATGTGTGCGTATATGTACGTGTGACTGGGTGTTTCCTGGAATGTGTCACCATTGCGGTACAGGAAGTTAGCAACTGTTCTGCACCACAACAACATCTCTGCTTCCTGTATATGTGCGTGCATGCGTGTGTGTGTGAGGGACATATTTTGACTCAAAGCATCTGTAATATAACATTTGTCACTTTCCTCTCATTTGAATCAGATCTGATGGGAGTCACAAACTTTCAACGAGAGTCACGCCAACCGACACAAACATTTCGCAGCACAGAGTGATAAAGATAATAAAGAAAAACAAGCAACAGGCACAGTGTGTGTTGGTGTGTGTGCGAGTGTGCGTCAGCGCTGACTCAGTGCGTGAGCGTGTTTGTAATTCAGCCTTCACAACGCAAACAATCTCTCTCCTCCATTCCCTTGCTTTCTCCATCCTCTCCCTCCCTCTCTCTCTTGGACACCGTCTCCTAGCAACCAGACACTTCAGGCCTAAAAATAAACCCCTAGAAATGAAGAGAACAAGAAATAAAACATAAACGACAATTAATCCTTTCACCAGAGCGTGAGTCTCAAATAGAAAAGGTAGGAGCGAGAATGGAGCGCAACAGAAAGAAGTGAGGCACAGAAGAAGAGAAGAAAGAAACAGAGAGCGAGCCAGCAACAGGTATTTGTTAGTTTTCTCGTGCACTCCAGCACTTCTAGTTTGCTGGGAAGTGAGCTGACTTTTTTTTTTTTTTGAGTCTACACACACACACACATTACTGAGAAACTCTTATAACCACAATGGTTTTCACACCAAAGCAGTTATATTTACTCTTCTTCTAAATATTATCTCCAAAAACAAGTCCACATCATTAGATTACATTTCATTTGGGCTGATTTGTGAGTGAAGAACACTTAAAATGTTCTCCCAAGCATGACATGATTCCCTATATTTGAACACTCTCTACTCTCGTTTGCTTTTCACTTTTGATATAAAGTTAAAGTTCTTGCTCATGTAGCAGGTGGGTCAAAGGGAAGCCCTACTCTCTTTAACAGTCCTAAATTTAACCAGATAAACAAACTCTTATGCATTCTTAACTGGATTGTAATATTGAGAGAGCACACACACACAAACACACACTTTATTAGCATACCTAATCTAAATGGTGTGGTTCTACCACAAACTTCCTCTTTGCTTGTGTGGAGGAAGGGGAGGAAATGAAATATAATTCAAATATATAAAGCGGCGATAATAAAGTCAGTCAAACACAAGAAAACGTCTTTCTCTCTGATAGACTTTTAACGCACATCGATTGCAAAGCACTGTGCTTGGCAACTGGAACTGAGGGCAAACATATATCGCAGTGTAACTGATGCAACAGATTTTTTTCTTCTGTATTGTGGAGTGCAGCAGATCATTGGGTGAAAAATGTAGGGTGATTATAGGGAGCCTGCAGTTAACTGTAAGAAATGGGCAGGGTTTAAGTGGGCTAAATGATTAGAGAAGTACATCAATTTGTCACCAGCGAAATAACTGGTCATTTCATGGGAAAGATCAAAAAAGAAAAAAACAGAAACATATTCATGGATCATTACTAATAAGATCAATAATAATGCATTTAGAAAAAGGATAGCATCGACTTAAATTTCATGCAGGCTTTAATGTTTTTAATCAAAAATGTATTACAAAAACTTTTCATGAACCTTAAGGACAAAATTTGCTTCATTCAGAAACACATCAATGCAAGCAAAGATAACTTGCATTTCAGTAACTACAATTTGATTTTTTCAATCATAACTCCAATAAAATATACATTAGTAGAGTACAATGTGCTGTATAAACAGTGGCCCCAAAAGGTATTTGGACATTCAAAATCACACTTAAAACAGTTTTCAATGGTTGGCTAAAAGCAAACATATCATTTAGTTGTAATAAACACACATCGTGTCCTGTTAAATTGGTTGTTGAAATGGTTAACAGTGACATCGTCAACACTGTAGGAGCATACACACATACAGCGACCCCCTCCCGTCACAGCACAGCGCTTTTATCACCTTCCTCATCTTTGTTTGTGTACGGCAGTCTGACTTGCGTCTGTGTGACGTGTAACCGGCCAAAAATACTCCCTCTTCTTTATCTCCATCACCCCATTCCTCACCCCTCCTTCCTTCACCTCCATCAGTCCTGCTCTCCCTCTCTTCCTGCTATTCTTCTACCTCTCTAATTTTAGATAGTGGGGGGAAAATGACCGCGCACATCTGCGAACAATCTGAGAGAGAGAAAGGGCGAGAGAGGGATACGAGTGTTTCTATCCAAGTAACACAGTTGTAACACTTGGAGTTGGTGAGAAACTTTCGTAAGAGGTATGGAAGTGTGTGTATGTGTTTGTCCAGGGTCCAAAATGTCCTTGTTGTGGTTTCATCTGTTAATAGCGAGTGAACTGAGAAAGTTTACTAGCCAATTAGGATTAGGATTTTTTTTTTTTCCTTTTCTTTTTTTTTTTGAATCACTACAAAATATAAATGCATATCTATAAATATATAATTTATATATAGTAAAAACAAATGTATTTCATTTTTAATGTTTTATATTAATGTATTAATTAAAGGTTAATTTATATATACCATATACTTTTTTATTTGTTTGTTACATATATACTTAGTATATACACTATATATAATCTATATAATTTTTAGAATCTATTATATATATATAAAATCATTTCACATCACTTGCATTTCTTTATAACTGGTAGTTCCTCACAACTGGCAAGTAACTTTATTTACTCACCCAAGCCAATTTTTACTCACATTTGGCACTTCCAAGCGTTAATTTTGGACCCTATGTGTGTGTTTGTGGGAGAGAGGGGACAGAGGACAGGACACAGCATGTGTGTGTGTGTCCAATGGTAAACATGTACAAGGCTGGGAGACATGCAGAGATGCCGCCTGTCACCATCATATTCACACACACACACACACACACACACAAACAGGCAGACGTGTCTCTATGTGATGGTGGTGTGGTGGTGAGCAGCAGGACGGCTGTGCTCCGTATCTGAGAGATGCTTAAATGGATCTGCTCAAGCTGATTAAAGTCCTGCTGCTCGTCATTACATAACACTCACCTCACCAACACCACAGGAGACCTGGATTACAGCCGCCGCCGTGTGTGTGTCTGATCACACTGTATTAGTGCAGTGTCTCTAGAGCCTGTCTAGATATTCAGTGTTTATCTTCAGCTGTGTGTGTGTGTGTGTGTATCAGTGTTGTCCATGGATGGAGAAACACACACACGTATGCACGCAGCAGGGAGAGATCTCATTAATGGCGGGAATGATTGAATTATCAGGGCAGAGTATTTAGGGTCCAGATCTCACCACAGCCATCCATCTTCCTCTCATCCTGTTGTTTGTCTTTCGCTCACGATCACTATCGGTCTCTCGATCTCTAATCACCTACCTCTGTGTCACTCTCTCGATCACCTACCTTTAGTCCCATTCTCTCGCTCAGTCCCCCCTTCTCTCACTGTCCCACACCTCTCTTTCTCCACCCTAGTTTACCCATTACTTAATTTCAAAGTACTTTGTTGGTGTGACTGATAAACATGATATTGCATCAATACACACAACAAAAGCAGTGACACAAAATAATAATAGTAATAATCATCATTATTATTATTATTAAAATGAGGTGCCAGCAATAATTTTAATTAATGTAATTATTTTAATAATACATAATAAAATAAATGCAAACAAATCAAATTTAAATAAAATTTAAACAAAAAGGGAAAAAAGAAAAGAAACAAACAAAGATAAAAAAGCAAATCAAAACATCAAAACAAAAAAATATATAATTAAACAAAAAACAAATGGAACAACAAAACAAAACAAAACAAATAAACAAAACGAAACATATCAAAACAAACAAACAAAAACAATATGTCTTTATCTGGTCCCCCATTTCTCCCTTGGTTTTTGTCTCTATCTCTGTCCCAGTCCCCCTGTCTCTCTGCCTCCAGGGACAGATTACCCTCCTCAGCTAGAGCTAGTAAAGGCCGCTGCATTATGCAAGACACTGATGATGTAACCACGCTCACTCACTCCTCTAAAACACACGGTGTCTCACCACAGCAACAAGCATCAGATACTGGGATGTAAAGAATCAAAACAACCATCATCATCATCATCATCATCATCATCATCATCATCATATGGACTCGTATAGCAGCAGATTCCGCCTTGTTAAACATGATTCTACTTGAAACACACATAACACTCACCTCTGACAAAGTCAATGACCTCAATCAACCAGTGTGTGTTTTTAAAGCAAATCAACTGCAACATGAATTGATTTGTGGTTCTTAACACTACTGATCTGTCTGTAATGTATCAGTTCCTAAAATAGTGAGGTTAAAGGTTAGGTCACAGAAATTAGACTACATTAATGCAACTTTCAAACAAAGTTTGTTGGAAATACATACATATGGGTGCCTCATTATTATCGAATCAACTAAACCACAGTGCTAACCTACTGACCAGGTTATCACTACAACAAGGGAGAGATAGAGACTGGTCAGTTTTCTAACTTCTTGATTATTGCTGGTGTATTATGTAATGGGGAAATGAGTATACACACACAGCGCAGTCCACTGGACCGAGATAAGAAGTTAAATTGTCTAATCAAAGCACTTTATTGTCGCTAAACCATATACGTGAGTGAATACACAACACACATATTACACAATGGGTGTATAAGATGTATAAGTATTTGAACATCTACACACTCATGCCAGTCAGACACACACTCACACACACAATATGGGATGGAAAATAGTAGGACCGTACTACACCCAGGGGAATCCCATCCAAAAACACATCTACCCTAACAGTGCTTAATCCATGCAGACACATACACACACAGACACACACACACACACACACACACTCTGAGGCAGCTGGCATTGAGTTACAGTATCAGTGGCAGAAACAATGGAAGTGCACGTTTCTCAAAGAACACACACCTTGCTGAGTCATCCAAACACACACACATAAACTCTCCAATAATACACAAGTAGACATCTTCCACGAAGTGCTACAAAGGGCTCTACAATCTTTCTATGAATTGTTACACACACACACACACACACACAGCAACACAAATACAAGGTTGCAAACTGAACCCCTGAGATAACACAGAAATAACACACAGCCTCTGAGAAGCAGGCCAGGGTAAACCTAATAACTCTCATCACACATCAGCACAAAATGGCCACTCATTCAAGCTGGTGTCAGGTGGTCTGTGAAATAACTGTGGCATACAACTTTTTCAGATCTTCCTCATTAGTTTAGAGTGTAGATTCAATTTTTCCCAGTGCCGAGATTTCCTTCTTTCACAATTTCCTACAAGTGATCAATAAAGTATCAGGCCTTATCTTAAATGCCAAAGGTTGTACGTTTAAAGGTGAAGTGTGTATTTTCTACAACACTAAAATATTTTCTATTGCAAATGTTTAAAAAAGTAAGTTTTTTATATTTAAAGAATTTGCTACTGACGATTCAAACGCAAGTTTTGAGCAGTGTAGAGTAGCGTTTGTAGTTTGTCATTTCTCCGATCACAAATGCAGACATGGTTTTATGTTTACGCGGCACGATGCAATGCAACGTGTAAAAAGACAGTATAAGTCATTATAATTCGTAATTATGTCCCCACTGGATGCAACAAATGCCTCGTTTATAATGGGTTTTAATGTTTTTGTCTCGTCGCTCCGGCCGGGATAAGGTATCACAATATCTTCTTCTTCTTCTGGTATTAATGGCGGTTGGCAGACCAACTTGAATGGTGCATTCCCGCCACCTACAGGGGCGCATAATGGTTGGGAAGTTGAAAAACAAGAACATGGCATCACAATATGGTAAGGGGCGTAACATTCCATCACACACTTGAGGTATTCGGCCAATCACAATGCACTGGATAGCTGGCCAATCAGAGCACACCTCGCTTTTCAGACCGATGAGCTTTGTAAAAATTGACGCGTTTCAAAAAGGCGGGGCATAGAGGAGAAACAATAATGTACAGTATGTTTTTTTAACCTTAAACTGCATAGACACATTTCATTACACAAAATAATGTTATTTTTAGCAACATCATATGACTTCTTTGAATTTCAGTTACAATATGTGTACAATTAACACAATATGTTCAATGTTTTGTTCTTATAGACTACCATTCAGTTGTTTGGGGTAAGTATTTTGAATGCTTTTGATAAAAGTGTCTTAGTCTTACCAAGGCATTTATTTGATCCAAAATACAGCAATATTGTGAAATATTATTAGTTTTTTTTTTTAAAGCTGAATTTTCAGCAGTCATTACTACAGTCTTCAGTGTCACATGGTCCTTCAGAAATCATTCTCATAGGTTGTTTTGGTGCTCAAGAAACATTTCTTATAATTATCAGCATTGGAAACAGTTGCTGCCTAATAGTTTTTTTAGGATTATTTGATTAATATAAAATTCAAAAGAACAGCACTTAATTGAAACAAACAAACAAAAATTTGTAATGTCTTTACTTTCACTTTTGATCAATTTAATACATCTTTGCTGAGGTAAAAAAAAACTTTTTCTTCAAACTTTTGAACAGTAGTGTATTATAAATTGATATATTATCTACCCGTCTATACATTCTGTATATGACATGATACTCTTTTTTCTTTTCTTTTTGTCTAGATGTACTAAAGCACAATATAAATGCAAGTCATACTTTGGCATAATTTTTCATTATTATTTCTTAGAAAAGTAGTGAAGCCGTTTTGATAAAATTTTGATAATATTTGAAAAATATTAGGAAGACCTTTGCAGACCCTCATGGCTGTCTATCAAGTTCAATCATTCTTAAAATATCAGATAATTTGTTTATGAAAAGGTAAAGTTATAAAGGGTAAATGTCATGTGGTACAACACCACCTAAAATGTTTTTTTTTTAAATAAAATTATATTTTTAGATTTATAAAATTAATAATTCTTGACCTTTTTTAATTATGATTGAGATGTATTCATCTTAAGGCCTTTTCACAAACACTTCTGTCCCAAACTTTCACTTCTACGTTAAACTTGACTCATGGCTTGCTTATAATAGTCTCTGCATATTAAACTTGGGCAGAAGAAACTATTATAACAGAAATGCCACTTTAATCTACAAAACCCTTTAAGCTACAAAGTGCTCAGCTGAGGAAGTGTGAGGCAGGGCAACCGTTCCTCTGACAGACTGAAAGCTAAAGCTAAAAGCCTTGCTGTGACTGCTGTACTGAGGGCCTCTCGGTCTCTGTCCCCATCCGTTATAAACCCTAATCCCCTAAAACAACAATCACACACTGTTACGCAGGCAAGCCCTGAGCTGCCTTACACAGCTTTAGAGGGAGAATAATCGAGCCCGTCCCTTAAAATCTGGCCCACATGCGCGTGTGAGCATTGCATAATCAGCCAAACCATGTCTGAGGCTAAATATGGTATAGTTAAAACAATTATGAGGCAAGCACTTTGGCCAGAGATCACACACACACAAGCAGCTTATAGCTGATGTCATCTACAGCCCAGAATATCAACATCACCCAAAGCCACATAAATAAGCATGTGAAAACAAATAGACAGGATGTTTTCAAAAATGGCCACAGACACCAAGAGAATATAATAATAATGAATGAAAAGACTAATAATAGAGCTAATGGACGGCTGACTTCCTAGTGAAGACACGCATGTGTGATGGGCAAACATGCCATTAACATTTGATGCTGAGAGTCGCCTAAATACAGCAACTCTCAGACCAGTCAAATATGCATTATTCAACACCACTAGACATTACGTGGCCATACGTTAAAAGAGAGAGCAGAACAGAGTTAAGAGCTTGAATGGTTTGTTTTCTTGCGTACAATGAGAGGTCGTGTCAGAGATGTGGGAATGTATGTGTACAGAGTTTTCCTGAATGCCACAACCTTTAGTTGGAGATGATGACACAGCAAGTCCACCAGGCATTAAAAGTCACTCAAATACTCACAAGCTTGTACAACCGACACCCGGCCTAAAAATGAGAGAGTGATGGAGGGAAAAGACAGAGAAAGAGAGAGTGATGGAAGATGAGATGCCACTGGGGTATTCCAGCATGGATTAGTGACAGAGAGGTTATGTGTGTGTGTGTGTGTGTGTGTGTAAGAGGAGTGGAGGGATGGAGGTGTAATCGATGGTTTAAAAGGTTTTCAGTCACACCAACACACACACACATACAAAATTCTCCCTATGAAATACAAACCTCATCTGAACACACACACTTAGAGTACACGTAAAGCACCAATATCATCTCTTCTGACTGTGGAAGTGTCAGAGGTGTGTGATAAAACTCAAATGGCACTTTAAATCTGAAGAGTGTCATTTTTCAATGTTAAAATACTCAAAAGTACTTCCTTGAAATGGCTGTGAATGTGCGGTGTTTTTTGTTGAGCATCCAGACCAGCCCAACACAACAACAATGGCTCAACCAATAGCGTGAATCCAGGGGTGGGACTATCTGTCTTTCAAGCAGCGAAATGAAAGAATGTTTGAGAAACCGGTTTGAAAACAGTCCTTATATTTTCAGTTTGGATTTCGATTTCGGCCTCCAACGATTATGAAAATATAATAATCGAGATAAAACGATTATTGCGCCCCATTCCGCCCCCTTTCCAGCAGTGCGCTTTCACGCCTCCATAAAAGCCCATTTTCACGTAACGTGACTTTTGCAAAATGGGACGTGCTTGAGTTATTAAAGTTGATTAGATTTATTAATGTTTTTAGAAGTGCGAAAGAAAACTTGCGCTGTTCCTCAGGAGGCTTGCGCTCAGAGACGAAACAGAACACGGACATCTAAAGTCAACTTTTACATCTATAACGTAAGCACCTAAACAGTCAAATACACGCAAAAATGCTTCAAAATGCTAGTGATTATTCACGTAAACCTTCGTCGGCTATGTAATAAATTAATGTAAACAGATGAGAATGAAAATACATGTGTAACAGTAAATTGGACCCGTGCGGCTCTTAAAGTGACAGCGGGCTATATTCCTGCTGCCGACTGTGGGCTTAATATTAAATCAAACAAAAGACAAAATCACTCACTGCTCTTCACAGAAGGTCTTTTGTAGCTTCAACAAGAAACAAATGAAGTTGAATTCTTACAGTGAAAACTATGCGGTTTTATTTTACATTTGATTATTCCATTTCTATAGGCTGTTAACTGAATGCTTTAGACATGCATGACTTTTTTTTTGGGTTATATGGCCCACTAATAATCGTGTTAAATAATCGTGATTACAATTTTGACCAACAGCGGGCTATATTCCTGCTGCCGACTGTGGGCTTAATATTAAATCAAACAAAAGACAAAATCACTCACTGCTCTTCACAGAAGGTCTTTTGTAGCTTCAACAAGAAACAAATGAAGTTGAATTCTTACAGTGAAAACTATGCGGTTTTATTTTACATTTGATTATTCCATTTCTATAGGCTGTTAACTGAATGCTTTAGACATGCATGACTTTTTTTTTTGGGGTTATATGGCCCACTAATAATCGTGTTAAATAATCGTGATTACAATTTTGACCAAAATAATCGTGATTATGATTTTTGTCATAATCGAGCAGCCCTCATGTAAGGTATAACTAACTAAAGTAAAACACACACACACATCTGTTTGTTTTTTCAGGACTTTGTTGACAGTCATCAACTTTAGACTGATTTATACTTCTGCGTCGGACCTACGCCGTAGCTTACTCATAGACGCACACCCATACGCCGTAGCCTGACGTGCACCTCTCCAAGTATCTAACAGTGCATCAATTCTACGCAGACCGCAAGCGCTGTGATTGGTCTGCAAGAACCCCTCCCTCCATATGTACTTGAGTTTTGTGTGTGTTTATGTGCACTTTAATATATTTTAATGTTACACCTTCTTACATAAAATAAAACAAAGCAAAGAACAAGTGTCTTATCATTTATTATACTACATAGCATTATACATCAGTAGTTGTCCGCAACAAACAATGTTGATCTGCCGTGGTACAAGTCATTGTGCAGATTGAAAGAATGCCATCATCTCCTGTTCCGTTGTTGTCTCCTTTTTGTAGTTTTAAATAATGATTTAATATTTATTTGCCGCGTCATGGCTATAATGCTTCTCCGACGAGCCGCTTCTTCTTCGGCTTTTGTTGTGGTACTGCGGGTTACACCGGCAACATGCCCGTGGACACTGCTGACTAGCGGTTTGCATGTGTACTGCACGTTGACGCGGACAACAATGCAGAAGTATAAATGAAAACTGACGCATAGCCTACGGCGTAAAGGCTACGGCGTAGGTCCGACGCAGAAGTATAAATCAGCCTTAATGAGTTAACAATACGAGTTAATGACATTTTCTGTCTAAATGTGTCAATTAAAAAACATTGAATATTATAATATGAATATAGGCCTAATTATTTTTGCTATTCTGTTTGGTGCAGTGATGAACAAATTAGCTACATAAACTATATTAAAAAAAACACTGAACTGTTGCAATGCTTCAGATTCAAATTGAAAGACAACTTTATGTATTCATTTTTCAGCAATTTCATCTTTCAGATATACTTTCTATGCTTAAATATTTACATTAAAAACTATTAATATTATTTTTTCCACTATTCACAATTTGGTGTAGTTTTGGTGTAATTTGGTGTAGCTTAAAAACCCACTGAACCTTGTTTCACATTCAGACCTGGCAACTTGTTTCTGCACAGTTGTGTTATTTAATACAGTCATACTGAAGGCATGTTGGGTTAAAATCCAGTCTGCCTTCTGTGAACGTGTAACAGAATATCGCAACTCAAACAAACTGTCTACACAACAAGCGGGCAGCACGTGAGGGAAGGATGTCCTCTCTTCGCAGCTCTGAAAACATTTTCCACCTGTCTTCCATCCTGGCCTTTATATGATTAACAGCACTTAGTGTACAGGTGCACATGCACACACTCGCCTGCTCACATCCAATACATTACACACACACAGGACTTCCCTTCACTAAACACACACACACACACACACCCTAACTGATGAATTAGAAAGTGAGTGCCGTAAATGCCGGTGACAAACTGGTTCAAAGTTCAGAACAAACTCCAGCAAGCTCTTGAACAGGTTTCAGCACATGAGGAGAAGGACAGAGAGAAAACGAGAGAGAGAGAGAGAGAGAGAGAGAGAGAGAGAGAGAACATGATCTTGCATTCCTCAGAAGAGAAGGAAAGGGAACGGGGTACGGAGGATAGGGGGTGGGGTGGGGTGTTAAAGTGGCGCCAGACAGCATTTGAATTCCCGGCAGTTGACCACACAAACACACACTCTCACACACACAGGTTTAGACCGTGTAATGAATAAAAGTGTGTGCGCGCTGACTTTCATTATTATTTGAATAGGATTATCACAAACTCATACACATACACAGACATGTTTACCTAGCTAAATGAGGACATAACACAGACATCTATTGTTTTATATATTATTGCTGAAACTTTAAACTAGCCATAATGCTATTGTTAAAATAAAACAATTCTATAGCTTACTTACAATCCTTTACTTTTTTATTTGTTGTTCTATCACAGTGAAGATTTTCTACCTGACATCTATTCATTGTTTTTTGCGTTATTTTTTATTAGTTAATTTAATTTGATGAAATATTAAAAACATGAAAATACTGATATTTAAACATTTCATAAATAAAACAAAAAATGATCTATGAAAATTTTAAATATATAAATATTTTAATAAATAAATACAATATCATAAAAACATTATAAACATTAAAATATTATTTATTAACTAAGATTTTTTTTTATATCTATCCTATTATGTTACTAAACCTAGTGCTTTTGATTTATTTTTTACATTTTCATTAATACATTGTTTATGTTTGTATGTCCTTGTGGGGACTGTTGGCTGCTTCTCACAATCCAGCAGATTTCAGATTCATCTTTAATGGGACATCTGGACCACACAATATAGGCAAACCTTGACCTGCACACACACACACACCTTGTAGCAGCATCACAACACATCAAAACACATCCAACATGCTTTAACATCCAGGGATTCATGGGGAGTGAGTCAAAGGTGGATGACAGAGAAAAAGGAAACAGTATGGTGTGAGCAAAATGCTCCTTATCTGAAGTGCTTATGACCAGCACTTAACATCAGTTTCTGATCCAACGTCGCTGGATACTGCACTCAGAAAAACAAACACACAGGCACACAATCCAGGTGTTGCACTGAGTCATGCTCATGACAATGCAGCCTCTGTAAAGTACCTGTATTACATTTCTCTCTCCCAACACACACACACACACAGAGCAACATTCTTTCACAGCAGAGCATGCTGCATTTCATCAGGTTCGAGCACAGAATCTCCTGATGACAGTCTGGACCCAGAACACACAATCTAACAGCAGCTGAGCTGTAATGAGCAGCCGGATCAGCACACAAAGTGTCGGGAAAACAGCTAAGTACAGCGTGACAGAGAGAGAAACACAGCCACAATCATAGTTAAAGCTCTAATCGCACCGAGAAAAAGATTTTAAGTCATGCTAAGACACATGACCTAAACGTTAAACGTTTTTGTTTGTACCGCATCTGTGTCAAGGTCTGAAGCATCCGTGTTCAAGAATGCCCTAAAAACCAAGCTTTTCCAAGAATGCGTTTCGATGTGTGAGCGTTAGTGCTTGAGTAAATGAGTGTGTGTGTGTTTGTTTGTGTTTGGCAGAATGCTTTTCCTGGAATGAGTAATGCCACACAGGCTGCAGTGATTTAAGCTTTGAGCAGGAATGTGGGAGGTCCACGTTTTTTCTGCAAAACAAACCAGTGTGAGAGCATGTGTGTCAGCGTTAACAGAGTGAGTGTTTGCTGAACCATAAGAAGATCGCCCTATTATCGGATGTCAATGGCGCGTCCATCAATATCAACACTTTGTCCATTATTCAAAATCAATAAACGTGGCTCAATATATATATATATATATATAGTCTGTAGGACTGCGTCTCTTCTGCATCGTCCTAAATGAGTGAAAGCAGATGTCCGAACTCTCTTTGCGCAGTGCAATTATGTGCAAGTCTAATAAAAGGCTAATGGAGGTTTCTCTGAAAGTGTAATGGAAAGCTACAGTATGAAGTGTAAACAGTGGTTGGAAAGAGATGTTTAAAATCAGCAGAAAAGGTCACTTAACCTTTAGCATATCATTAAAAAAAACATTAACATTCACAGACACAGAATTTAATAAAAAAAATCAATAAAAAAAAGTACTGAGTCCTTAGAGTTTGTGAATGAATGGTACTTCTCTGCCTAGCTATTATGCCGTGCAATGCAGTCTGGGACATTTTTTTTCTGTTGATTCCATAGGTACAGTCAAAGTAGCAATTGATAGTGAGCATTTAAATGTCAATGCAAATTCTTGACTGAGTACTTCTCCTAAAAATTGAATATAGAAAGGTAATGTAACAGGATTATCCAAATCCTGAGATGCTGTTTTTAAGCTTGTGAACCAGGGTTTTGCTAAATATATCAATAAAGCCATATGTTTTAATGCCCTCTCAAGTGTTTGGTTGGCACGACACGCCTTCTTAGATATCAAAGATGGCATACATATTTGAAAGCGCAACCATTAGGAGCAGATGGCATGAGAAAATTAGAAGGTAAGAGTTTTTTATTTTTTTTTTTTTAACTTCCATAAAATGACAATTTTTCATGGTATGGAAAATTTTTATCAGTACAATAAAATGGTAAACATATTTATTTATTTAATAAATCACTTCGTATTCTTAGTCTTATCATTAATATAAAGGAATCAAGTGCAGATAGAAATAATAACAACTGAGAAGTAGTAGTAATAGTCCCTAGACAGACCCATAATAAAAGTCAGGAAAAAATTGTTGCAAAAATAGGTACATTTTTGTCTACTTTTTTTTTTTTTTTTATCTAACTCTATTATTATCATCAAAAAAGTTTTACGAGATTAGATGAACAATGCCACCATCAGTCAAAAATAGATTTTTTTTAGGTTTCCACAAATATTACTGTAGAGAAAAAAAAAACATACAAAAAATATACCTAATCAAAGGTTTTATTTTATTTTGAAATTTTATTTTATTATATTAGAATTTTGAAACAAGTATATAAGAAACAAACCAAAATTTTTTTTTATAGAATATGTTATCCGTTTAGACAAGAAAAACAAAACAAAAAAAATTTAAGTACATGCGAAAACAATTATCTTACACATTTCTGTTTAAAGAATCTGCAATAATGCTATAATATTATAAAACAGCACAGTGCAATTTTTTACTGTATTATGGCACTTAAAGAGGTGATTCACCGCTGCTGACACCAAGATGACCTGTGGCATTCCCTTTTGCCAAAATGGTAGTGAAACTTAACCCATAATGCACTTGGCTCAATACGACTGACCATGAGTGCGGGATATAAAAACGCTAAGTACTGTAATTTTCACAAAAGCCCTGGAGCTGTCAAAAATCCACCAGATGACGTGTTTTAGCTTACAATTACACCAGGATATCTGTGTGCAGGTAATGTGGAGAAAAAAATACACCTTGTTCATTTAAATATGCTACCGACAATTTACCAGCACGAACCTGGTTGAAAATCTGCAAACTTCTGTAAGCAGAAAAATCAATGGAAATTGAATGGAAACCCCAAAATTAGCACCCTGACACAGCTTTACATGGTTTCATAAAGGCCTCTAAGTTCATCTTCAGTGGTTTGTCATGTTAATGAACATCCTACTGAAGGCTCCTCGGATATGTGAGGTATGCTATTGTAAAAGACATGCAAATATCAAACCACATAGAGCATCGGTTAAACTATTCTTTCCACACAACACTTCAATCATCAACTTGTTCTTGTGTGCTACAACTTTGTGTGACGCACAAAACATTTGCTTTGAATGTTTAACATTCTCCTGACACTTGAAGAGGAAGAACAGATATCAATAAAGCCATATGTTTTAATGCCCTCTCAAGTGTTTGGTTGGCACGACACGCCTTCTTAGATATCAAAGATGGCATACATATTTGAAAGCGCAACCATTAGGAGCAGATGGCATGAGAAAATTAGAAGGTAAGAGTTTTTTTTTTATTTTTTTTTTAACTTCCATAAAATGACAATTTTTCATGGTATGGAAAATTTTTATCAGTACAATAAAATGGTAAACATATTTATTTATTTAATAAATCACTTCGTATTCTTAGTCTTATCATTAATATAAAGGAATCAAGTGCAGATAGAAATAATAACAACTGAGAAGTAGTAGTAATAGTCCCTAGACAGACCCATAATAAAAGTCAGGAAAAAATTGTTGCAAAAATAGGTACATTTTTGTCTACTTTTTTTTTTTTTTTTATCTAACTATTATTATCATCAAAAAAGTTTTACGAGATTAGATGAACAATGCCACCATCAGTCAAAAATAGATTTTTTTTAGGTTTCCACAAATATTACTGTAGAGAAAAAAAAAAACATACAAAAAATATACCTAATCAAAGGTTTTATTTTATTTTGAAATTTTATTTTATTATATTAGAATTTTGAAACAAGTATATAAGAAACAAACCAAAATTTTTTTTTATAGAATATGTTATCCGTTTAGACAAGAAAAACAAAACAAAAAAAATTTAAGTACATGCGAAAACAATTATCTTACACATTTCTGTTTAAAGAATCTGCAATAATGCTATAATATTATAAAACAGCACAGTGCAATTTTTTACTGTATTATGGCACTTAAAGAGGTGATTCACCGCTGCTGACACCAAGATGACCTGTGGCATTCCCTTTTGCCAAAATGGTAGTGAAACTTAACCCATAATGCACTTGGCTCAATACGACTGACCATGAGTGCGGGATATAAAAACGCTAAGTACTGTAATTTTCACAAAAGCCCTGGAGCTGTCAAAAATCCACCAGATGACGTGTTTTAGCTTACAATTACACCAGGATATCTGTGTGCAGGTAATGTGGAGAAAAAAATACACCTTGTTCATTTAAATATGCTACCGACAATTTACCAGCACGAACCTGGTTGAAAATCTGCAAACTTCTGTAAGCAGAAAAATCAAAACTCAGTTGTTTTGTGCTTGAATGGAAACCCAAAAATTAGCACCCTGACACAGCTTTACATGGTTTCATAAAGGCCTCTAAGTTCATCTTCAGTGGTTTGTCATGTTAATGAACATCCTACTGAAGGCTCCTCGGATATGTGAGGTATGCTATTGTAAAAGACATGCAAATATCAAACCACATAGAGCATCGGTTAAACTATTCTTTCCACACAACACTTCAATCATCAACTTGTTCTTGTGTGCTACAACTTTGTGTGACGCACAAAACATTTGCTTTGAATGTTTAACATTCTCCTGACACTTGAAGAGGAAGAACAGGACAGAAGGGAAGGAAAGTGAGAGCGAGATGACATCTGACCTCACTAACCATACTCAAATATTGTAAATCTGTAGTACTTCTGATTTGAAGAAATGGGGAATTACACAGACGAATTTAGGAAATTAGATAAGGAAATGAAACCAGGCTGACGTGGTTCATACGCTCTTCTAGAGTAACATATGTGGTTGAGGAGATGGCATCGGGCCCTCATGCCATTGGCTGCGTGGCATGTGACCGGCGGGGGCAGGGGCGTGTGCTGGAATGCAGGGTTAGGGGTGCAGCTATGGAAGGTCACGAGGTCAGGGTCATACACACACACACATGTTGCCCCCCTCCCCCCGATCATACACAGGGTCCTCTGTGCTTCTGTCACTCCATAAATGACTCCAACACATGGACGCTCTCGCTCATATTCTGCGCTGCCCCCATAACCCACTGACATGGCAAACACACACAAACCACTGTGCTCCCCTGTCGGTGGACACACCATTATTGTTCTCCAGGGGTAAAAGCAAACAAAATACTATTCAACCCCAGAGGACCTCATTCATCCCTAGAAATACACCATCCGTACACTTCCAGTGAAACATTTATTCCCAACGCTCCTAAATCGAGGTACAAGTGCTCCCAAGGTGAGCGATGTAAGAAAAAAAGTACAGACTTTATCGCTGCAGCGTTTAATACGGCCTCACACTTCAATGTCACCGAAAAATCCTGCCTATGTGTGTGACATTTACAGGCGTTCACAGAAATAGCATGACGGCACAATCGTTTGATGGGCCTGATGGGAAACTAGGCAGTGTGGAAAATACAAAACACGTTCACTCGGTGGCTGTCTCGCACAAACACACACACATGCAGCCGGACAGGATACATAAGCATGTAAACATAGAAAGGTGCCTGTTGATGTTGAACTGGTTCCAGAGAGACCTGAACAACTGAGACGGCTGCATAACACTGACTAAAATGGAGCACACGGTCTCCTGTGTGACAATGTGAACGAGTGATAAAAGGCTGCTAGTTATTCCAAATTAACAATCTATTACACCTATATGGAAAGAAGCATGACAACGACACACTCACAAACACACAGGCAAACATGTAGAATAAATAGAGTAAGCAACATGAAAACCGTGCCAGGGTTCGAAATTATCTGGGACTGGGTCAAAAATGCACCTGAAATTTAAAATGTGATATAGGCTAGTTGCTATTATTTAAATGTATTTATGCAACAATTTGAATTTGATTGGCTGATTGGAATTCTTTATGAGGGAATCATTGAATTATTCACTTAAGTGATTCAAATAACACCACTGATTCACTCAAGAACAAAACAAGGGACTAATTGAGGGAGTCACTGAATCGTTCACTCAATTTGTTTAAAACACTAACACTACCATTAAACAGACAAAAATAATAAGGTAGCTGCCGCTGGCTATATCCTCTAAAATGTAAGTTACTCAATATTAATTTATTGTTTATTTAGCTATTGCGTAAAAGCAATATCACACTTAGCAACTGTGCTGAATATCTGCAAGCATATTAATTTATTTTAATGAATAGCAGCTTATATAATTATTCCCACTGTGAATTTATTTTAATGATTGCTTAAACTTAATTTATAAGCTATTTGACAAGGCTGACACAATATGATTGAGAAAAGTGACCTCATAAAGTTAAAAATGCCTGTGGGGGCAAATACTGAATATTGAATACATTTTTGACACTGATGGCCAACACCTATCTCTTTGAAAAATAACAAACCAATATTACAAATTAAAGCTGGAATCTTAACCACTGACTCTTCACGACCATCTTATGAGACAGCACACAAATTACAGGGTTAGCCATTCAGGATACTGCTGTACTAAATACACACTGAGGCCTGATGGGTAGACCATAGTTAAACCACAGACACTTTCAGATGTTACAGAGGAAACGTGATCAGCCAGGGTCAGCTGAAGCCTATTTGTGCAGACACACAGCACCCGGAAAAGAAGGAAGCCTGAAGAGGTGCGCATCAATTCTCTGAATCCATGCAAAGTGGCAGTCAGAGAGTGAGGAACTGATAAGAACAGAGTCTCTTATCTAATGCGATTCATGTGGCGAGAGCTTTTTGATGAAGTCGATAGTGTCAGTTTTACAAGGACTGACAGACACACACATGACTTTTATCAGGATGCACGCCATACCAACGCTTTTGTCACCTCCTGTTCTCATAACAAACCACGGCTTTCAGAGAAAATGCTCTCTCACCGAAATGCGCTACGTATTTATACCGCTGTGGGTGTTTGCAGGTAAGAACACAGACTGAAGACATACTAAAATCAGATAAAGAGTGAAGCACTTGGAAACCACATCCTATACTCGGTACTGTATCTTCGTCTTACTCGCTCACTCGCTTGCATACTCAGCAGCTGAGCTCACCTCGTAACTATCGAGGTCAGAATGTGGCCTGCACAGCCGTAGAATGATAAAACCGCAAGGTACTTGTAGTAGTTATTGCCACCTGACTTAAAGCAACATTTCATCCCTTCTCTGCACCTCATCGCTGACGTTCAGCTTCACAAAGTCAACATACATAAAAATGCCATCGTCTGTGGACTGAAGATGAGATATGTGTGATACGAAACTTTTATCTTGCAAAAAGGGAAAACCAATGCTACTAACGCAAGTACTGTATGTATTTTTGAGCAGGTCAAGAGGTCAACCACAAAACCATCAAATTTCAATTTTATGCACCTTAGTTAAAAATACACTCCATATGAGGAAAAGTTTGGATAATGTTGTCTAAACAAATCACAGCTGAAAGTAAAATGTGGTTTTCGAATGTGTTGATATTGGTATCACAGCATATATAATGAACTTATGAGGTAATGAGTTTCTTTTAGATATTTTCACTGACAACTCACACATGCAAACATGCACAGTCTTAGGGATATAGTATTATTCTTTATTTAAAAATATTAAAGAAAATAACTTTAGCTAACCCAGGCTTTCAAACTCACAATCAGAAAAGGCAAGAGGGGCTAGAGGGATTTTATATATAATCATTTGCACTTGGCCAAGATGTAACTACTGGTATTCTTGAAATAAAAAAAATTATAAACAAAAGTACTTGCAATTTAACATAGGCTACTACATACTATAAAAATGAAGAGTTCAGCTAAAAACAACAAGCTTTACTTGTGAGGGAGGGAAAAGCAAGGTTTTTAAAAGTGAAAGTGACCATGAAGTGGTAAGACTTCACGCAGAGCCGGACGATCTTTTTTAAGGCCAGTCTACAGCGCGAGACAAAACTACAATGCATCGCGCGCTTAGACACTCGGTAGGTTAATGGCGTGGCGCGCTCGCAGCGTTGATGAATATAATAGTTAAAAGTCCTTAAAACTTCGAGCAGCGTGGGTGGCGGGGTAAGACCGCTGAGAAAATCGTGATGTGAGAGAAATGATTGTGAATCGTGATTCAGGGAGAGAAAGCGAGAGAGTCTCAACATGGATTCCCAAACATGCCACAATAGGCCTCCTGAACACGGCTACTGAAACTTCCTGTAGTTGGCGGGACAGTAGCAACTTCTCAAGTGCATACTGGACAAGTAGGTGCATGTTAGGAAATGAATACTTGCGGCAAGAATGCTAACAGTGATTAAAGTGAATTCAAACTACTGGAAAGCATTCATCGTAAAAGTAGGCGATCCTTTCACCTAACGGGATATTAGTGCACAGCTCTGTGTAATTAGGCTTCACTGCACTTTACAAGCTTAAAGGTCTATATTTAAAACCCTAGAAACTGGAGCGAATGCAAAGTGGTCCATTTGTAAACAAAGTAACATGATAATTAAATACTCCGGTGAGAAAGCGGGGCTTCCATTTTGAATGTGCCATGCTACTGCTACAGAAGCGGAGTGCGAGGAGGAACATTTTTGGGGGAAAAGAGGTAACTTATTTGACATTTTGCGGGGAATTCACAGCATCGATTTCGACATACTTCCAAGAACGACAGAAGTACAAGCTGCTGTTTTAAAGTTGTAGCATTCAACAGGTTTCGCGCTGACAGGACTGGAAGAAACTGAAATGAAGCGGTCATTAGGTTTGAATGTAACTATTTAAAGTAAAACCGCAAACTTGAGAACTTGTTAACATTAGGACTGCTAGAATGAACAGACTGAGCTGGACTACACCGTCACACTTGAGGTTATTAAAATGAATGGACAACTGACCGCATTATTTATTAGTTTTAATATTTGAAAACTGCCATTCAGGTTCACGAGTTAAACACATATGAGTTTAACCATATAATGCAAGCCAAACAAAAAATAACCGAGTAGTGAATCAGTTGACATGTCAGAGTAATAAATAGTCAACTTTTCTAAAAGTGAAAGTCAGTTGTCGTGAAACTAATAACGTTACATCCATTTTGACATTGCTGACTGCTCAATAAAGCTGATGTTGACGCAATAAATCCTGACTCGATACACTGGCTCGACAAGCTCACAAGTCGAAGTTGTGGCAGCACTTGATAATGAATGCCTGGGTAACTTACCCGCGTCCCCCGGGGTTTTCATGGTGAAAGTTATCTGCCCCCAACACACAGCGAGCTGGGGTAAGTTGTCAGTTCAGCAGTGGCGAGACTCGGCCTCTCCCGCACCCCCGTCTCCAAAAGGCCAAACTTTTGTCCAATGATCAGCGCTCTTGTTGCTCGCGCAGAACGACTTCTGGCCTCTCTTCGCGATCCCCCCAAACCCCCGAGCGTCAGCGCTGAGTTTGGGAAAGCGGCTCGGTACTTCCACTGGCGGGACGGGACGGGGTGCAGCGGAGTTCCGAAACAGCGCTTTGCCGTTTGTCCCGGGAGCGATCGATACAATCCCAACACCGCAGGAAAGCAGCGCTCCGCGTCTCACTGTTACAAACTCGCGCTCTTGATCCCTAATGATGATTTTCGCAACATTTTATCCTTGTGTTAGTTTGTCATCTGCTCTCCCGAGGCTCGCCATTCGCAGTATATCAGTCAGTTTCCCATTCTCTCTTTCACGCCGACTTTTTTTTTCTTCCTCCACTCTCCCTAGTCTGAAACTACTCGCTGTCTCCTCCCCCATATCTCTAGTCTGAAACTACTCGCTGTCTCCTCCCCCATCTCTCTCTCTCTCCCTCTCTCTCTCTCTCTCTCTCTCGGGTGTCGTGTTTCGCTCGCGCCCACAGGCGCAGGGGGAGGAGGAGGGGAATGGGGCATCGGCTGAGTCACGCCCCCTCACCACGAGCCGGGGCTGGCGTCACTGCAGCACGAGGCGTCGTTATGGAGACCGCCATAGCCACTGTCCGTGATGACATCACATCCGTGTCCTACGAGAACTTGAGATTCAGCGTCATCGCGTCCGTTAACGTCAGCAACAAGTCTTTTTCGAGCTAATTAGCCCTCGTTCTCTTTCATTTAATGATAATTATCTACCCCCATCGAGAGGAAGGCTAATAGCTAGTGCATCGAATTATGATTTCCGGAATGTACCCCTCAAGATCAGAGACTCAACTCTAAGGGTACTTTTGGCCACTCAAATATTTTCTATCAAAACAAAATGTCAAATATTCTGTTGCTCATGTATCATATATATATGATATATATATATATACAGTGGGTACGGAAAGTATTCAGACCCCCTTAAATTTTTCACTCTTTGTTATATTGCAGCCATTTGCTAAAATCATTTAAGTTAATTTTTTTTCCTCAT